>NW_024470624.1:300000-600000 GCF_017639515.1 Carcharodon carcharias
GATGCCATGGCACCAGTCAATGTAATATGTAAAACCTCTACAAATCTCTGTGCTCAGGGAATCCCTTCTGATACTTTTTTACATCACAAAGTCTATGGAGAGTGATTTAACCCAATCATTGCTAACATTTGAATGGACCAATTACAAAACCTGTCATTGAACCATCCGTACCTGTCCAAGACACGTCAAACTCTCAAACAACTGGCTTCCCAAGCTCCGTCCCTGGTACAGGGAGTCAGCATTCCCATGCCAAGAGTGAAAACATGGTGGCCTTGACAAGCAGTTGTCGTCTAGGATTCTATGCACTCTTGTTTTCTCTTTCCTCTGGGAGCTGTTCACCTCCCTGTTCCCACATAGCAAGTCATCTATTCTCAGCTCTGCCAGATTTCTGCTGAAGTTTGGCCCCTTTTACACCTTTCAGATCAATAAAACATTTGGTCAATGAAGACCCAAACCACAATTTCCCATCCTGTCACCTGTCAACCATCCTCACCCAGAGTAATCACAAGAGGAATAAAAACAGGAGAAGTGTAACAATCAAATTAAAAATAAATGCACAGCCAGTCAGTTTTTAATTAAATGTTCACTAATTAGCAAGAAAACCCGAAGTAGGGGGTCCCCCAGGCTTCTTACAGTCCACACCTTGAGGGGGAGGAGAACTCTCTCCGACCCCTCACTCAGTTTCACTCCATTATTTTCCAGCTCTGTTCTGGCCCCGCCTGGGGTAAAATCGACTCAATCTTTTATTCTCTTGATGGAACGCCGTGAGTTCTAGGTTACTAGTACATAAGGACATATGCTCCAGGCAACAGATCAAACATGGATGTAAAAGATTCTCCAGCTCTCTCCTTACCGCTGTCCAACTTGTGGACAGTTCTCACTCAGTATTATTTCTCCCAAGCCCTTAATTGTCCCAATCCAAACGTTTATCTCTGTTGGTTCAATTTTCATCACTTTTTGACCATGACCAGTGTGTTTCATTCTATACTGATTGTTTTAAAGTCAGTTTCCCTCTGGATTATGTGTCAGTGCTTTGATGATGTCAAAATATTGTCTCATTCTCTTGGTCACATTAACCACTTCATGTCATGTTGTTTGTTAAGTAGCTGGGAACGTTTGGGACCCATTCCTCAGTCCACTTCACCATGAATTTACGCATGCTATTGTCTTCACATGTAACAAATCACATCTGCACATTCACACCGGTATCCCAATGTCAGGCCACATATTCTGAACTTTCAGGTGCGCTTATCAAAAGATCAAAGTGAGTGTCTGTCTTTGCTTATCTCTCCCTGTTATCGTCCTGATATTTCAGGTGGTGGCCAGACTGTCAAATGTGGTTTTCTTTAAAACAAAATTCATAGGTAAGGATGTAAATATCTCCAAGAGAAATCTATCAACTTATTCATCTCATCCACACCTCTCTGGCTTTCACTAGAATGTAGGTGGATACCAGATTGATACATTCCACTGATCACCCGGGTGAGTTACTCCAATTCCTTTACTGTCCAATACAATATATTCATCATATCTTTAAAACAGAAATCAAACATTCCCAATTGATTTCAGGCATTAACATATTGTTTTATTTATTTTAGGCGTCAGGCTGAGGTTGTTTTCCTTGAATTTGGGAGGTTGAGGGGAGATTTGATAGAGGTGTACAAGATTATGACAGGTTTAGATAAGGTGGACAAAGAAAAGCTGTTCCCATTCGCTGACGGTACAAGGACAAGGGGGACACAGATTTAAGGAGATGCAGGGGGGATGTGAGGAGGAATATTTTTACACAGCCAATGCTAATGACCTGGAACTCGCTGTCTACAAGGGGCAGGGTGGGAAGCAGAGATGATGAACAATTTCAAAAGACAATTGGATGGACACTTGAGGGAAATAAACTTTCAGTGATTCAGTGATTGAACAGGGGAATGAAACTGACTGGATTGTATTACAGAGAGCCAGCATGGAATTGATGGGCTGAATAGTCTCTTTGTATATCTTAATGACTCCATGATTCAAAGACAGAAAATTCAGCTGTTCCAGTCTATCCAACTAACTGAAGTCCCTCATTCCTGGTGCCATTGTCGTAAATCTCTGCACCCAATCAAAGAACTTAACATCTTTCCTAAAGTTTGGAGCCCAGATACAGTCAGCACATTTAAAGGGTCTCTCATTGATGTGAGCGTCATGGTGTGTCAGCAGGCTGGGTGACTGAGGGAATTGCTGCATACACACGGTGCAGGTGAACGGCCTCTCTCCAGTATGAACTCGCTGATGTATCCACAGATGTGCTGAATGACTGAATCCCTTTCCACAGTCAGAGCTGGTTAATGGCCTTTCCCGAGTGTGAACTTGCTAATTTGTCCACAGACCAGATGAATGACTGAATCCCTTCCCACACTCCGAGCAGATGAATAGCCTCTCCCCACTGTAAGCTCGCTGGTATCTCAGCAGGCTGGATAAATAAGCAAATCTCTTCCCACACTGGAGCAGGTGAATGGCCTCTCCCCAGTGTGAACTCGCTGGTGCATCTGCAGTTTGGACAACTGAATGAAGCCTTTCCCACACTCAGAGCAGGTGAACGGCCTCTCCCTGGTGTGAACTCGCTGGTGTTCCTGCAGGTTGGATGAACTTCTAAACTTCTTCGTGCAGTGAGAGCAGCTGAACAGTCTCTCCTCAGTGTGAAAACGCTGGTGGAACATCAGTTCCCGAGAGCTTTTGAACCTACTCCCACAGTCAGAACATTTAAAGGGTCTCTCATCAGTGTGAGTGACATGGTGTCTCAGCAGGCTCGATGACTGAGTGAATCGTTTCCCACACATGGTGCAGATGAACAGACTCTCCCTGGTGTGAATTCGCTGGTGTATCCGCAAGTGGGACGACTGAGTGAATCCCTTCCCACAGTCAGAGCAGGTGAATGGTCTCTCCCCGGTGTGAACTCGCTGGTGTCTCATCAGGTGGGATGAATGAGTGAATCCCTTCCCACACATGGAGCAGGTGAACGGCCTCTCTCCAGTGTGGCTGCGTCGATGAATTTCCAGCTTTGATGGCGATATGAATCCCTTCCCACAGTCACCACATTTCCACAGTTTCTCCATAGTGTGGGTGTCCTTAGGTCACCCCAGATTCAATGATCAGCTGAGCAGTCCACACACACAACACATACACAATACAGTCCCTCCCGTGATGTTTTATCAGGCCGCGTAACTGGTTAAAGCTCTTTCCTCAGTCAGTGCACTGGAACACTCTCACTCGGATGTGTCTGTCTCAGTGCATTTCCAATAACACTGATTTCAAGACTGTCTGAAGCAGAATGAACAGACAAACATTTCTCCTTCTAGATTCAAAGGCCATTGACATTCAGCTCCTGATGAATTGAGTGACTCTGTCAGATCTTGATGTGACATTTGATTTGAGATTTCTGTCTGCAAATCCTCCACTTCTAATGTTCTGTAAAAGGAGTTTACAAAAGTCATCACTGTCAGTCCGTTATAGAAAATCAGAACAGTTGAATTAAGTTCCTGCAAGTCAACAATTTCCCCCCAGAATGAGAAAAGAAATGGAAAAGGGGAGAAAAGAAAGTGTTTTACTCACAGATGTTGGACACAGGAGGAGGTTTTAGTCTGTGTGAAGCTCAATCCGCGGTGACGTCCTCGGGTTCCAGTCTGCAGGCCAGGCGCGCGGACACGAGAGCCCCGCCCCCACCCATTGTTCCCCCACCCCCTCCTCGAGCCAAGGTTTCCAAGCAACCGGCTGACGGCTCCGACCAGTGCGACAGGCCGCACGGAGCTCGGGAGAGGGGAAGTTGCGCATGTACGGGGGAGAGCCCGCCCCTTCCCTTTATGCTGAGGGTTTGATCAATGGGAAGAGTTGGAGGACCGGAAGGACACTGGTCCTCCAGCCAGTCAGAGAGCGGGATTTGTGACTGAAGATTGAGCTTCATACAGACTAAAACTTCCTCCTGTGTCCAACATCTGTGAGTAAAACACTTTCTTTTCTCCCCCTTTCCATTTCTTTTCTCATTCTGGGGGTAAATTGTTGACTTGCAGGAACTGAAGGGAAAGGAAGTGAATCCAGGGAAGGTGCAGACTCTGGAAAGGTTGGCCCAGGCCTCTCTCTCTCTCTCTCTCTCTTAAAGACATTGACATCCTTTGCTCCCTCAGCTTAACACATTTATTTGTTTGGCTAAAAGGATGGTCTCTTTCCTAAAGTTCACAATTGAAGGGGTGGTTTCCCCAGGAGATGGCTGACATTTAAGGGGCCAGTAAATTAATATAGGACAGAGAAATGTCTAATGTTGTGATAGAGAACAGTTTAGATATATTATTTGTCATCCTGTAATTAAATTCATTTATTATCCTTTCCAGACTTGTAGTATAGGACTGCAGCTGTATATATACTTCCCTTCGTAGGGTCATAACGACACAGAAGGAGTCCATTCGGCAACTCAAATCCATGCTGACTCTGTAGAGGTATCCAGTCAGTCCCAATCCCCTTCTATATCCCCATTCCCCTGCAAGTATATTTCCATCAAGTGTCCTTCGAATTTCATTCTGAAATCAATGATCATGTTCAGTTCCACCATCCTCAGACACATTGAATTCCAGGTGATGATCACTCACTCCTAAATACAGTTCTTTTTTGCATCCCCCATACCTCTAATCATGCAATACATATATTATATTACAACATTTGTCCTCCTGTAATTTGTACATGTATATGGCTCACAGCTCTGTTTGCTGGACTGACAATGCTGAACATGGATATGTCAATTGGGATGAATTTGCACCTTCAGGAGAATTGGGAGGTTGTATATTACATACAGCAGAGTGAGATTGGAGGGAGAGTGTGTGGGTCAGAGATTTACAGGTTTTGGGGAACAGGAGAGGAAAGAATGTTTCATAGAAACTAGAATTGTCTATTCTGAATTTCTATCCTGTACTGACAGTGATGACTTTTGTAAACCCCTTTTGCAGGATATTAGAGGGGGAGGAATTGCGGACAGAAATCTCAAACCAAAAATCACATCAAGATCTCACAGTGTCATTCAATTCATCAGGACCTGAATATAATTGACCTTTGAATGTGGAGAAACGTTTGTCTGTTCTGACTGTGGGGAAAGATTTGAAACATTGGTGTGATTGGAAGAGCACGAAGACAAGCACACCCGAGTGTGGAAAGAGCTTTAAGCAGTTACACAGACTGAAAAACCATCACACCGTTCACAACGGGGAGACACCACCCATGTGTTCTGTGTGTGGACAAGGCACCAATTGATCAACAGACGTGGAGATACACGAGGACACTCGCACCATGGAGAAACTGTGGAAAAGTGGGGACGGTGGGAAGGGATTCCAAACCACATCTATGCTAGAAACTCATCGACACATTCACACCGGGGAGAGGCCATTCACCTGCCCTGTGTGTGGGAAGGGATTCACTCATTCCTCACATCTAGTGGCACACCAGATTGCTCACACCAGGGAGAGGCCACTCACCTGCTCTGTGTGTGGGAGAGGATTCACTCAGTCATCCCACCTAGTGGCACACCAGATAGCTCACACTAGGGAGAGGCCACTCACCTGCTCTGTGTGTGGGAAGGGATTCAGTAAGCCACTACACTTACTGGCACACCAGATAGCTCACACCAGGGAGAGGCTGCTCACCTGCTCTGTGTGTGGGAAAGGATTCACTCATTCGTCCCACCTAGTGGCACACCAGGTAGTTCACACCAGGGAGAAGCCATTCACCTGCTCTGAGTGTGGGAAAGAATTCACTCAGTCATCCCACCTACTGGCACACCAGGTAGTTCACACTGGGGAGAGGCTGTTCACCTGTTCTGTGTGCGGGAAGGGATTCACTCAGTCATCCCACCTAGTGACACACCAAGTCGCTCACACCAGAGAGAGGCCATTCTCCTGCTCTGAGTGTGGGAAGGGATTTACTCAGTCTGTGCACCTAGTGGCACACCAGGTAGTTCACACTGAGGAGAGGCCGTTCACCTGCTCTGTTTGTGGCAAGGGATTCACTCAGTCATCCCACTTAGTGGCACATCAGGTAGTTCACACCAGGGAGAAGCCATTCATCTGCTCTGAGTGTGGGAAGGGATTCACTCAGTCATCCCACCTAGTGGCACACCAGGCAGTTCACACCAGGGAGAAGCCATTCACCTGCTCCGAGTGTGGGAAGGGATTCACTCATTCATCCCACCTAGTGGCACACCAGGTAGTTCACACCAAGGAGAGGCCATTCACCTGCTCTGAGTGTGGGAAGGGATTCACTCAGTCTGCGCACCTAGTGGCACACCAGGTAGTTCACACCAGGGAGAGGCCTTTCACCTGCTCTGTGTGTGGGAAGGGATTCACTCAATCATCCCACCTAGTGGCACACCAGGTTGCTCACACCAAAGAGAGGCCTTTCACCTGCTCTGAGTGTGGGAAGGCATTCACTCAGTCTACGCACCTAGTGGCACACCAGGTAACTCACACCAGGGAGAAGCCATTCACCTGCTCTGTGTGTGGGAAGGGATTCACTCAGTCATCCCACCTAGTGGCACACCAGGTCGTTCACACCGGGGAGAGGCCGTTCACCTGCTCTGAGTGTGGGAAGGGATTCACTCAGTCATCCCACCTAGTGGCACACCAGGTAGTTCACACCGTGGAGAGGCCGTTCACCTGCTCTGAGTGCGGGAAGGGATTCACTCAGTCTGCGCACCTAGTGACACACCAGGTAGTTCACACCAGGGAGAGACCGTTCACCTGCACTGAGTGCGGGAAGGGATTCACTCAGTCATCCCACCTAGTGGCACACCAGGTAGTTCACACCGGGGAGAGGCCATTCACCTGCTCTGTGTGTGGGAAGGGATTCGCTCAGTTATCCCACCTGCTGACACACCAACAAGTTCACACTGGAAAAGACCATTCACCCGCTCTCGATGTGGGAAGGATTCACTCAGTCGTCCCATCTGCAGACACACTGGCAAGTTCACACTGGAGAGAGACCCTTCACTTGCTCCATGTGTGGGAAGGGATTCGGTCTTCCATCCTACCTGCTGACACATCAACAGGGTCACACCGGGGCGAGGCTGTTTGCCTGCTCTGATTGGAGGAAGGGATTCACTCGGTTAACCAACCTGCTCGGTCTGTGGGAGTTAATTGTGTCAATTGAGGTAAAATATATACAGGTGCAGGGCATTTATTGGATGGTTACTTGAGCACGTATAAAGAGACACTACTGTTACATAGTGGGCTTGGCCTAAATAGCCAAGTGGTTATGGTACTGAGCTTGTAACCCCAAGATCAAGAGTTCAAATCTCACAATGGCAAACTATGAAACAATATAACTTCATCTGGAAACAGATGGAAAAGTGTTTGTACTCGAAAGAGTTACTGACACATAGTGGGGTGTATTCAGGAGGTTATATACCTGTAATGTATCACACTGTGAATAAATCTGTACAAAGCAAAGACTGGCTCCAGTTTCTTCCTTCACCATCAGGCTGTCAGGATTACAACATGGTAACAGAGAATGCTTGTCTAATGTTGGAGGTTGGAAACTGAAGGAAAATAAGATTTCAGACAGAAGCTTACAATGCGAGTAGCTTTTGTGAGAAGTGGCTGAAAACAAGTGGAAATTGTCAGGGCAGTTCTCTGAAGAAGGCTCATGTGGACTCGAAACGTTAACTCTGTTTCTCTTTCCACAGATGCTACTTGACCTGTTGAGTTTTTCCAACCCTTTCTGTTTTTGTGTCAGATTTCCAGCATCTGCAGTAATTTGCTTTTATATTATGGAAATTGTCAGGGTCTGATTACCCGCTGATGTTCTCGGAGTCTGAGCCACACGCCCAGTGGAAGAATGAAGTGGAGATGTAGACATGGGTTATGTCCCTACCAAGGAGAAACAAGGTTTGGTATTGGCATTGTCACTTCCCAACAAAAGTAAAATCAGAAGCAAAGTATTTAGTGAGCTGGATGCCCATCACTGAAGGAGGTTTGGATCTTCTATTCAGGTTCATTGATGAGATTTACAAGAAAGATGATCTACTGGATGCCTATGAAGCATAGATGGACTTTGACAGGTTTCAAATGAGGGTAAAAACATCTTTAGCAGATCTGGATATCACTAGAGACAGGATTGGAACAGCACTAATAGGTGAATGAACCCCAGGAATGATCAAGGAATAATTAACAGGTGTTTCAGGTCTGACTCAGAATATCATTATGTGATGAACTGCCCAAAGTGGAAAATCGGGTCTTCGAAGTGACACATGATACAGAGAATTCTGAGGCTGAAGATGATGATGATGATCACTCTGAAGGAATTGTACTAGTCACAAGGAGCTTTGGTCCAGTGATGATTGTGTTCATCACAGACTCATTTAACTGTGCTATGTTAGACAGTTCCTGCTCCTCATCAGCATGTGGATCAGTTGGTGAAAATGTTATCCAGATTCACCTCGTAATGAGGATTGACACAAGGAGTATGAAAGTTCGCCTTGTCTTTGGTGATGTAAACACATTGACGTCACTAAAAAGAGTGGGGATTTTTGCAAAATAGCTGGTCAGCCACTTTATCAGGACTGGTGTACTCTCCAGTGAGGCACCCTTACTGTTGAGTAAACCTTCCACAAAAAAGGCACAAATGCAACTGGACATGGAGCAAGATAAGGCAACTGTTTTTGTAAAGTCAGTGGATCTGCAGTTTACTCAGTCAGGACATTATCGTCTCCCCTTAACAATACCTGATGTTTCTCATCAGAGTGTTTGAGAAGGATTAATGGTATCAACGATAAGAATCAGAGAGAAAAAAACAAATTATTTTAAAACTAAACAGACAATTTGCTCATCCTTCCTGTCAAAGGTAACAAATCCTGCTAAAAGATGCAGGGGTGGTTGGTGAAGAGTATACGAGGCTCATAGAGGAGATTAGAGCAAAGTGTGAAATGCGTAAAAAGTATGGGAGGACGCTGTCACATCCGATTGTAAACCTTCCCTTGGCACGTGACTTTAACCAGGTAGTTGCCATGGGTCTAAAGGGATGGGACAAAGTCAGAAATATTTTCATTCTACACTTTATAGACATGGTAACTGATTTACTCTTTCTCCAATAATACATGGCAAGGACAAAAGGGAGGTTATGGACCAAGTCATGGAGAAATGGATAGGGACTGGACCTGGGGCACCAGCTAAGTTTCTGGCTGATAATGGAGGGGAAATTTGCTAATGACGAGTTTAGAGACGTGTGAAAACATGAACATTATGGTCATGAACACCGCAGCTGAAAGTCCTTTCAGCAATGGACTCTGTGAAAGGAATCACGCTGTGATCAATGAAATTTTGCAGAAAATCTTAGCTGATCAGCCAAACAGCAAGTTGACGACTGCACTGACATGAATGATTCATGTAAAGAATTCACTTCAGATTGTTGGAGGGAAAAGTCCCTTTCGATTGGTCTATGGGAGAAATCCCTCTGTGCTGGACGATAGTCCTGCTTTCGAAGGGACGACAATTCGTTCCATTTTTAGTCATCAATTATCAGATTGTTTCATAAAAAAAAGTGCTCAAACTAAGAAATTACTGGGGATCTTAGAAGCGGGATGTCTTAAAATGTAATAATGCTTTGTGCAAAATAAGGAAAATCACATTTTGTCCTCTTTGGTTTGTTTTGAAATATTGTTTGTGCTGATTGTTACAATCCCAGTCAGGACCATTAACGTTTAAAGAGAACTTCGAACACCCATTGATAACTAAAAGAATTACACCACAAGGTTCCACATTTTCAAACAAAACCAAAATTTACTGTATATATATATATATATATATAAAACAAAAGAATATTAAAAACCAGCACTACAAACTTAATGCTATAGTTTATAAGGATTTATGCTTTAAACCCAGTTCTACTTTTTAACTTCTCCACAAGAGAACTTATACTTAATGGAATCTTGAAGGTTCATTCGCTTCTGTTCCTGGGACCATCCCAAAGGGATGTCAAAGCTCTCCAGAATTCATTTTAATTCTGAGATAAAAGCAAAAAAACTGTGGATGTTGGAAATCCAAAACAAAAACAGAAACAGAAATATCTGGAAAAACTCAGTAGGTCTGGCAGCATCGGCGGAGGAGAGCACAGTTGACATTTCGAGTCCTCATGACCCCTCAACAGAACTAAGTAAAAATAGGAAAAATTATAGTAAATATTAAATTATAGTAAATATAAATTATAGTAAATCGTAAAATTTCACCCCTTTCCTATTTTTACTTAGTTCTGTTGAGGGGTCATGAGGACTCGAAATGTCAACTGTGCTCTCCTCCGCCGATGCTGCCAGACCTGCTGAGTTTTTCCAAGTATTTCTGTTTCTGTTTTTGTTTTCACTTTAATTCTTCTCAGTATTCCAGCTATTCTCCAAGCTCCAAGACTTTATGGCGGTCCTTCCATCAGCTTTAGGCTAAGAAACACTGCAACTTTCCTTTAAGGCCTCAAAGCTGTGGACTTCTCAGTTCAAGCAGAAGTTTCACTACCTTCTTGCTGAGGGATTTAAACATGAGGACACACTGGTTCCTAATGACCCTCTTGGCTTCTCGTCCCACAGCCGGTTCACAGCTCCTGGTCCCACACTTCCTGCTGATTGACCAAGCTGCCCGCAGGCTGCTGATTGAAACTGCCTTCAGTGAGAAAATAAAAAGAAAAATCCACAATGGATCATCCATTGTTTAATCAACGCTGACCTTACTGAATAAACAAAGGTCACATTTTAACTGTAATTAGCCCAGGCTTGTTTGATTTATATTTCCATCAGAGTTGTGTTCGACAGTTTCTCAACCCAGAGTTTCCATCAAGCTACATTTCAATCCCCAAACTAAAAGTTATTTTTGATGGGCAGAATGGCCTCCTTATATGCTCTGTGAGCCTCATATACATTGAAAGGGAGGGGATCATCTTCAATTGTGGGTAAAATATTAAAGGAAGCAGTGCCTCCTCTTCTCTGAATGTTTAGTTTAACACTTAAATCTCCCCTTAACATTCTCTGAAGTGGCAGATGGAATTTCATACAGAGAATTGTGAGATGATGTGATTTGGCAGAGGGGATACGGAGAGGAAATATAGATGTAAATAGAACAGTTCTAAAGAGTAAGCAGGGACAGAGGGACCTGGGGGTTCAAGTGCAGAGGTCATTAAAGGTGGCAGGACAGAGTGAGAGAGGGATTTGCAAAGCACATGAGATCTTGGGCTTCAGAAATAGGGGGGGTTGAGAACAAGAGCAGGGAGGTTTTGCTGAACCTTTATAAAGCTCTGGTTAGGCCACAACTAGAATATTGAGTCCAGTTCTGGTCACCACACTTTAGGAAGGGTATGAGGGCCCCTGAGAGGGTGGAGAGGAGATTTACCAGAATGGCTCCAGGGATGAGGGATTTTAACCACAAGGTTAGGCTGGAGAAACTGGGGTTGTTCTCCTTGGAGCAAAGGAGGTTGAGGGGAGATTTGATAGAGGTGTACAAGATTATGACAGGTTTAGAAAAGGTGGACAAAGAAAAGCTGTTCTCAGTCACTGATGGTACAAGGACGAGGCGGACACAGATTTAAAGTTTGGTACAGGAGATATATCTACATCACTGTGGGTATATCTTCACTATCGCTGGGTTAAATCCTGGAATTCCTCCCCAACAGCACTGTGGGTGTACCTACACCACATGGACTGCAGTGGTTCAAGAATGCAGCTCAACACCACCTTCTCAAGGGCAATTAGGGGTGGGCAATAAATGCTGACCCAGCCAATGACACCCACACCCCATGAAAGAATGAAAATGAAAAGATATGGCAGGAGGGATTTGAGGAAGAGTATTTTTACACCATGAGTGGTAATGACCTGGAACTCGCTGTCTGCGAGGTGGGTGGAAGCAGAGACAATGAATGGTTTCAAAAGGAAACTGGATGAACAGTTGAGGAAAATAAATTTTCAGGGCAACAGGGATAAAACGAGGCAATGAGTCTGACCGGTTTGCTCTGAAGTGAGCCGGCATGGACACGATGAACTTCTCTTCCCCACTGAGTCTGTGATCTAAAAAGAACAATTTCAGCTGCTCCAGTCTCTCCAACGAACTGAATTCCCTCATCCCTGGTGCCATTCTTGTAAATCTCCTCTGCATCCTCTATAAGAACTTCACATTTTCCTAAAGTGTGGGGCCCAGAAATAGGGTTTCATTCTCGAGGGACAGAATTGAAAAGCATTGAGGTTATGTTCAACTTGTTTCGAACCATGATTAGACTCCACTGGGAGTACTGTCAACATCTGTGATATCCATTTAGAAAAAGGAAATAGAGGCACTGGAGAAGGGGCAACAAAGATTCACAAGAATAATACCAGAAATAATACCAGAGTATTTAACCCTCAGGAAAGGCTGGGGCTGCTTTTCTCTAGAAAAGAGAAGACCTGATGGAAGTCTTTAAGATGATGAAGGGGTTCAATAATCCAATAAGGATTTCATGAGAAATCTCTTTACCCAGTGAATGGTGAGAGTGTGGAACTCGCTCCCACAGCGAGTGAATGAGGTGAACAGCATGAATACATTTAAGGGGAAGCTGGATACATACATGAGGGAGAAAGAAAAAGAAGGATATGCTGATAGGGGGAGATGAAGAGGGGTGAGTGGAGGTTCATGTGGAGCATAAATATTGACATAGACCAATTGAGCCGACTGGCCTGGCCCTGTGCTGTAGACTCAATGGAACAGAGACAAATGTATTTATTTTAGATCTACCTGTCGTGGTAGGAAAAACACTATTTACTGTCCCGGATAAAATAAATCTACTTCAGCTTTTGTGGAAGTTTTGGTCTGTGTGAAGCTCAATGTTCATTCACATGAAGCCGACGCTCTGATTGGCTGGAGGACCAGTGTCCTTCCGGTCCTCCAATTCTTCCCATTGGTCAATCTCTCAGCATGACGGGAAGGGGCGGGCTCTCCTCCGCACATGCGCGGTTTCCCCTTCCCCGAGTTCTGTGAGCGGCTTCTCGCTCTGGCCGGAGCCGTCAGCCGGTTTCCTGGAAACTTTGGCTCGAGGAGTTGGAGGGGGAGGGGGAACAATGGGAGGGGGCGGGGCTCCCGTGTCTGTGCGCCTGGCCTGCGGTCTCTCATCTCTCTCCATTCGTCAATCCCTGTTCGACCAGACGAGGTCGCGGAAACCAAATTATTTCTGGGTTTGTGATAAACATGAGATAATATTACTCGTCCCATAGCATTGTAGCGATGTAACATATATATATATACACACACACATATATATACACACATATATATACACACACACATATATATTTGTATATACACACACACATATGTATATATATATTCTATATTTCAAGTCACAGGGATCATAGTAACTAGAATTGTCTGTTCTGAATTTCTAGGTCTCGTGATGTTGTCGGTGATGTGCACTCGCTCCCTGAATAAAATTCTCCCTCACTCTCCCCACCACCATATCTCTAATAAGTCTGACATTACTGAATATTTCACACAATCTTAGTCCAGTAACATGGACAGATATATGGCAAGCAGATATAAAAACAAAAAAACTGCGGATGCTGGAAATCCAAAACAAAAACAGAATTACCTGGAAAAACTCAGCAGGTCTGGCAGCATCGGCGGAGAAGAAAAGAGTTGACGTTTCGAGTCCTCATGACCCTTCGACAGAACTTGAGTTCGAGTCCAGGAAAGAGCTGAAATATAAGCTGGTTTAAGGTGTGTGTGTGGGGGGCGGAGAGATAGAGAGACAGAGAGGTGGAGGGGGTTGGTGTGGTTGTAGCGACAAACAAGCAGTGATAGAAGCAGATCATCAAAAGATGTCAACAACAATAGTACAATAGAACACATAGGTGTTAAAGTTAAAGTTGGTGATATTATCTAAACGAATGTGCTAATTAAGAATGGATGGTAGGGCACTCAAGGTATAGCTCTAGTGGGTTTTTTTTTATATAATGGAAATAGGTGGGAAAAGGAAAATCTTTATAATTTATTGGGAAAAAAAAAGAAGGGGGAAACAGAAAGGGGGTGGGGATGGGGGAGGGGACTCACGACCTAAAGTTGTTGAATTCAATATTCAGTCCGGAAGGCTGTAAAGTCCCTAGTCGGAAGATGAGGTGTTGTTCCTCCAGTTTGCGTTGGGCTTCACTGGAACAATGCAGCAAGCCAACGACAGACATGTGGGCAAGAGAGCAGGGTGGAGTGTTAAAATGGCAAGCGACAGGGAGGTTTGGGTCATTCTTGCGGACAGACCGCAGGTGTTCTGCAAAGCGGTCGCCCAGTTTACGTTTGGTCTCTCCAATGTAGAGGTCTCCTCTACATTGGAGAGACCAAACGTAAACTGGGCGACCGCTTTGCAGAACACCTGCGGTCTGTCCGCAAGAATGACCCAAACCTCCCTGTCGCTTGCCATTTTAACACTCCACCCTGCTCTCTTGCCCACATGTCTGTCCTTGGCTTGCTGCATTGTTCCAGTGAAGCCCAACGCAAACTGGAGGAACAACACCTCATCTTCCGACTAGGGACTTTACAGCCTTCCGGACTGAATATTGAATTCAACAACTTTAGGTCGTGAGTCCCCTCCCCCATCCCCACCCCCTTTCTGTTTCCCCCTTCTTTTTTTTTCCCAATAAATTATAAAGATTTTCCTTTTCCCACCTATTTCCATTATATAAAAAAAAACCCACTAGAGCTATACCTTGAGTGCCCTACCATCCATTCTTAATTAGCACATTCGTTTAGATAATATCACCAACTTTAACTTTAACACCAAAACAAAAACAGAATTACCTGGAAAAACTCAGCAGGTCTGGCAGCATCGGCGGAGAAGAAAAGAGTTGACGTTTCGAGTCCTCATGACCCTTCGACAGAACTTGAGTTCGAGTCCAGGAAAGAGCTGAAATATAACTTTAACACCTATGTGTTCTATTGTACTATTGTTGTTGACATCTTTTGATGATCTGCTTCTATCACTGCTTGTTTGTCGCTACAACCACACCAACCCCCTCCACCTCTCTGTCTCTCTATCTCTCCGCCCCCCACACACACACCTTAAACCAGCTTATATTTCAGCTCTTTCCTGGACTCGAACTCAAGTTCTGTCGAAGGGTCATGAGGACTCGAAACGTCAACTCTCTTCTTCTCCGCCGATGCTGCCAGACCTGCTGAGTTTTTCCAGGTAATTCTGTTTTTGTATATGGCAAGCAGCCTGCATGAAGAGTTTAGGGTCCCTGTGTGCAGGACAGCAAGTGCTGAGCATGGATCTGTCGATCAGCATAAACCGGCATCTTCAGGACAATTGGGAGGGTGAATATCAGGTACACAGAGTGAGAACAGAGGGATAGTGTGTGGGATGGAGACTTACAACTTCTGGGGAATGAGAGAGAAAATAATGTTCCAGAAAAACTCAAATTGTCTGTTCTGAATTTCTACCCTGCACTGACTTTTGTAAACTCCTTTTACAGGTTAATAGAAGAGGAGAATTTACAGACAGAAATCTCAAACCAAACATCACGTCAGGATCTGACAGAGCCAGTCGAGTCACCAGGACCCGAATATCATTGGTCTTTGAATATAGAAGGAGAAATGTTTCCCTGTTCTGTCCGCATCAAAAGATTTTAAACATCAGTGTGACTGGAAAAGCACTAAGATGCAGACATCTGAGTGAGTGGGTTCCAGTGCACTAATTGCGGAAAGAGCTTTAATCAGTTACACAGCCCAAAATAAATCGCACCATTCACAGCAGGGAGAGACTGTACATGTGTTCTGTGTGTGGATGAGGCTTCTACTGATCTTCAAACCTCAATAGTCACAAGGGCACCCACCATGGAGAAACGGTGGAAACGTGGGGTCTGTGGGATGGGATTCAAAGCCCCATCAGATCTGGAAACTCATCGACACATACACACTGGGGAAAGGCCGTTCACCTGCTTTGTGTGTGGGAAGGGATTTATTAAGTCATCCAACCTGAAGCTACACCAGCGAGTCCACAGCGCAGAGAGGCCATTCACCTGCTCTGAGTGTGGGAAGGGATTCACTCAGTCATCCCACCTAAAGACACACCAGAGAGTTCACAATGGAAAGAGGCTGTTCACCTGCTCTGACTGTGGAAAGGGAATCACTCAGTCATCCCTACTGCAGATACACCAGCAAGTTCACAATGGAGAGAAGCCATTCTGCTGCTCTGCATGTGGGAAGCGATTCACTGATTTGATTCATCCAACTTGCAGAGACACAAGCGAGTTCACACCGGGGAGAAGCCATTCACCTGCTCTGAGTGTGGGAAGGGATTTACTCAGTGCACCTGCAGACACACCAGCGAGTTCACACTGGGGAGAGGCCATTCACCTGCTGTGTGTGTGGGAAGGGATTCACTTGTTCATCGGAGCTGCTGAGACACCATGGCAGTCACACTGATTAGAGAATTTTTAGATATTCTGATTGTGGGTGTTAACTGTATCTATTCAGATTAAGTGGATATTTACATGAGTACACATGAATAGAGACTGACAGACATAGTGTGGAGTCAGGAGGAATATACCTGTAATGTTTCACTCTGTGACTAAATCTCTACAAAAATAATGATTGACTCCACCCTAAGGCTGTCAGGATTAGAACATGATAACAGAGAAAGCTGGTCTAATACTGAAGTTTGAAATTTATAGGAAAGTAAAATTTCAGAAGCCTACAATCTGAGTAGCTTTTGTGAGAAATGGCTGAAAGCAAGTGGAAATTGTCAGGATCTAATTACCCATGGATGAGGCTGCAACTGATCATCGAATTCACAATGAGGAAGGACTGTTCACCTGATCTGAGTTTGGGAAGGGATTCAGCCATTCATGCACCCGGCTGAGACACCAGCGTGTTTCTACCATGACAGGTAGATCTAAAAGAAATACATTTGTCTCTGTTCCATTGAGTCTACAGCACAGGGCCAGGCCAGTCAGCTCAGTTGGTCTATGTCAGTACTTCTCTTCCACATGAAACATCACCCATCCCTCTTCATCTCCCCCAGCCCCATCAGCATATTTGTCTATTCCTTTCTCCCTCAAGTGTGTATCTAACTTCCCCTTAAATGTATTCAAGCAGCCCAGCCTCTCCTAAGGGTTAAATGCTCTCAGTTCTGATATTATTCTTGTGAATCTTTGTTGCCCCTTCTCCAGTGCCTATATTTCCTCTTTCTAAATGGAGATCACAAATGTTGACAGTACTCCCAGCGTAGGCTAATCATGGTTCGGAGCAAGTTGAACATAACCTCCCTGCTTTTCAAATCTATCTTTCCCTCTAGAATGGAACCCTATATCTGGGCCCCACAATTTAAGAAAGATATGAAGTTCTTAGGGAGACTGGAGAGAGGATTTATGAGAATGGCACCAGGAATGAGGGGTTTAGTTAATGGAGAGACTGGAGCAACTGAAATTTCACTCTGTAGATCATAGAGTCATTAGGGTAGGGAATGGGGCCATTCAGTCCATTGACTCCATGCTGGCTCCGTGTAGAGCAAATCAGTCAGTCTCATTGCCCCATTCTATCCCCGTATCCCTGGAGGTTTATTTCTCTCAAGTGCCCATCCAATCTCGTTTCAAAAACATTCCATCATCTTTGCTTCTACCACATTCATAGGAAGTGGGTTCCAGGTCATTACTTTAATTGCACACGAGGCTCATAGAACACAGAAGGAGGCTAGTTGGCCCATTGTGCCCATGCTGGCTCTTTGAAAGAGCTATCCAATTCATCCTATTGTCCTATTGTTTTTTCTTTCAAGGATCTGTCCTGTTCCCTTTTCAAAGATAGATTCAAATCTGCTCCTTGCACCATTTTCAGGCAGTGCATTCCACATCACAACAATTTGCTGTGTTTTCATACAAATAATTCAGTATATAACTGTGTTTTGATTTTCACAGAGTATTCAAAACGGTGTCAAAGACAGGGTTATTACACAAAATTAAACTCAATCTTTATCAATGATTTTGATGAGGGGACTGAGCTTAAATATCCAAGTATGCGGACAATTAGAAATAAATTGCATTTCTATAGCACCTCTCATGACCACAGGACCTCCTAAAATGTTTTACAGTCAACAAAGTACATTTGAAGTATAGTCACAGTTGTAATGTAGGAAACTGTACGTAGGCCTGGGTAATCAAATTTACTTTGAAAATTCTATCACTTACATACCATATTCACTGTTATGAGTAACAAGGTCAAGGAAGCCATTTTAAACCCTAACATGTGGCTTGCTGCAGCCATTTCACATTCTGTAACTTTATTAACTATATATTGATTTCGTATTGAAGGGCAGTCATGAAACAAATGATTATTCAGTAATGAACCTTGCAATGTAAGAGATAATTACTTTGTAAAGGCTGGATCTTTATTTTAAAAATTAACACTGTATAAATCAAAATGTTTCTCGACACTGCAGAGCTAGCAGTAATTGTTTAAACAAAGACATTCTTTTCTAATTTTGATAAGCTACAGGATTTCATATTCTGTCAAAGTCCAGCTCAAGAATAAAGCTCATTTTTCAATGCAATCAAAATCAGTGAGAAAGAAAGCCATTGTCTTCACAAGCAATTGTCTTTTTGAACCAACATATCTTGTATTAACCAAATGTGTTAATTCAAGATTACTGTATTAATTAGCTACCAGTCGGTAATAGATGATTGAATAAGTAGTGGGTCTTAACTGAGTTACAATTATTAATCAGTAATTATAGTAAAAGACTGAATTTCATTTTCTGTAAAAATGTAAAACCTTAATTGCTGTGTATGTAAAGAATGTGCAATGATGATAAATGTACCAGCAAGAGAGACCTTCAGGCTCTGATTAGCCTCAACATTTGAAATTGTGTGAATAAGGGATTGTATAGAATCAGATAAAGGGATTGTCTGAATAGTACTATTGTCTTCCTGTCTAAGATAATGAGAGAAGGTAGTGTAAGTAATTGGGGATCCAATTAAATTAATCTGGTAACCAAATTGAGCAATTGTCATCTTACAACTAGTCCAATTCTGATGTGAGGTAATGGTCACTTTGGAGATAAAAGTAGAGGTTCTGAAGGTCTCCCTTGCTAGCCAAGTACTGAAGATTCCCGAGACCGAGTTCCAAGGAAATTAGTGTCAAAGAAGGAGCCAGAGAGGGTTACGCTTCTACAGACTGATCACCCACATGAAGTTGTAAAAGTCAATGTCTTGTCCGAACCGTAAGTGAATTTATTAAATGGCAAGTTGGGGATGGCGAAAATCAGTTAAGTTACAGATAACAGGATTATGTCATATAAATGTAAAATTTAAAAATTTGCATTTATATAATGTCTTCCACGAACACAATATATTCCAAAGTGCTTTACAGTCAATGAAATACTTTTGAAATGCAGTCACTGTTGTAATTTCGGAAACGCAACAGCCAATTTACACACAGCAAGATCCCACAACTAGCAATGTGGTCATGATCAGATGATCTGTTTTTAGTGATGTGATTGATAAATTTCGCTCGGACACTGGGGTTAACTCCCCTGTTCTTCTTCAAAATAGTGGCTCCGGGAAGTTCTAAATCCACCTGAAGCACCAGACAGGGCCGTTGGGTCAAAGGACAGCAGTTCTGACAGTGCAGCACTCTCCCAGTGCTGCCACTCAGAAGTTTGGATGTGATATTTGGCCTCAGGCCCCTGGGCTGGGACGTGAAACGACAACCTTCTGACCCAGAGGTGGGAGTGTGATCCACTGAGCCACAGCTGACACTCTGGACAATACAACATTAGTAACAGAAAGTTACCGTTTAAAATCCTCTGCCCTTTGCCTCCGGTGCTTAAATCTCATAATAAAAACCCCAGTATAAATAACAAGTATTTGATGGACAAATGTTGAAGTGTTGGTTTAGAGCCACAACTTTTGAGTTACCATTTGAGCCTCCAGCACCTCTCTGATTCTCTATTGCTCGTGTCAATGACAGCCAGGCGACGAAGCTGAAGGCTGAATTTAGCTGAGAATAATGGGGCCTGTGCCCCAGTTGGGAAACTGCCATGGGCGTCGCACTAATAGAGAGACAGGAAGGTGCTGGAGGGCTGACTGGGAAATGGGCCTCCACCAATCGGGTGTGGGAGGGGGTGACCCGATCCCCAGGGTTCAGTGCCCCTGTGTCCAAAGCAGGAGTCACAGGAACAGGGTACAGAGGAGCCAAACAGAAACCATTTGGGTCCAGAACAATGTGCACATCCTTTTACTCTGGTTGTCTTTTATCCTCAAGTAATTTTCTGTTTTTTTTAACCATGTTCTGTTTCATTAATAAACGTTTTTCAGTAAAAATATTTTATTCTGCTGGGCTTCTCATGATTAGATTTCTGCACTTTAGGGAAAGTGGGTGAGAGGGGTTGGCAGGCTCTTTAAGAAAAATTGAGACCCTCTAAGGTAATTGACAAAGGAGCCAGAGGGAGAGATGAGATTTTATTTTTGACACAGCGATGTTAGAAAACGGGGTTCAGGGAGTCAATTAGCCCTTTATCCAATTTTCCCAAACTCTGAAATGATTCACAGTGATAACCCTTATTGGTGACAGTGGTTAGATTTTATTTAGTATAAATAAGGCCTGACACATGCTCATGTCTGAGCAGTAGTATCAAAGTGCAGCAGCATTACCATTACACTCTGGGTAGAAGCACCATCTCCACATAAATGCTCCCTGCTCTGTCCCAGATGCCATGGCACCAGTCAATGCAATATGTAAAACCTCTACAAATCTCTGTGCTCGGGGAATCCCTTCTGATACTTTTTTACATCACAAAGTCTATGGAGACTGACTTAACCCAATCATTGCTGAGCTAACATTTGAACAGACCAATTACAAAACCTGTCATTGAACCATCTGTACCTGCCCAAGCCACGTCAAACTCTCAAACAATTGGCTTCCCACGCTCCGTCCCCGGTACAGGGAGTCAGCATTCCCATGCCAAGCAGTGAAAACATGGTAGCCTTGACACCCAGGTGTCGTCTAGGATTCAAGGCACTCTTGTTTTCTCTGTCCTCTGGGAGCTGTTCATCTCCCTGTTCCCACATAGCAAGTCATCTGTTCTCAGCTCTGCCAGATTTCTGCTGACGTTTGGCCCCTTTTACGCCTTTCGGATCAATAAAACAATCAGAGAATGAAGACCCGGGTGTGGTTTTCTTTAAAAGAAGTTCATCGGCAAAGGATACAAATTTCGCCAAGATACAGTGATCAACTTATTCATTTCACCTCCACTTTCTTGACTTTCACTAGAATGTAGGTGGAAACCAGATTGTTATATTGCACTGAACTACACCCACGGTGAGTTATACCAATTTCTTTACTGTCCAGTACAATATTTTCCTCATATCTTCAAAACAGAAATCAAACATTCCCATTTGATTTCAGAGATTAACGTAATTTATTTGTTATTTATTGTAGATGTCAGGCTGGGGTCGGTTTCCTTCGAGCACAGGAGGTTGAGGGGAGATTTGATAGAGGTGTACAAGATTATGACAGGTTTAGATAAGGTGGACAAAGAAAAGCTGTTTCCATTCGCTGATGGTACAAGGACGAGGGAGACACAGATTTAAGATTTTGGGCAGGAGATGCAGGGCGGATGTGAGGAAGAACTGTTTTATGCAGCGAATGGTAATGAGCTGGAACTCGTTGCATTTGTGGGTGGTGCAAGCGGAGACGATGAACGATTTCAAATGGAAATTGGGTGGACACTTGAGGGAAATAAACTTTCAGGGATATGGGGATAGCATGGGACAGTGGGACTGGTTTGCTCTATAGAGAGCCAGCATGGTCCCGATGGGCTGAATGGCATCCTTCTCTGTCCTAATGGCTCTTGATCTAAAGAGACAATTTCAGCTGCTCCAGTCTCTCCAACCAACTGAAGTCCCTAATCCCTGGTGCCATTCTTGTAAATCTCCTCTGCACCCTCTCTAAGAATTTCACATCTTTCCTTAAGTGTGGGGCCCAGATATAGGGTTCCACTCTGGAGGGATAGAATTGAAAAGCAGGGAGGTTATGTTCAACTTGTTCGAACCATGGATGGACTCCACTGGGAGTACTGTCAACATCTGTGATATCCATTTAGAAAAAGGAAATAGAGGCACTGGAGAAGGGGCAACAAAGATTCACAAGAATAATACCAAAACTGAGAGCATTTAACCCTCAGGAAAGGCTGGGGCTGCTTTTCTCTAGAAAAGAGAAGACTGAAGGGTGACCTGATGGAAGTCTTTAAGGTTATGAAGGGGATCAATAATCCAATAAGGATTTCATGAGAAACCTTTTTACCCAGCGAGTGGTAAGAACGTGGAACTCACTACCACAGCAAGTGGTTGAGGTGAATAGCATGAATACATTTAAGGGGAAGCTGGTTACATACATGAGGGAGAAAAGAATAGAAGGATATGCTGATGGGGGGAGATAAAGAGGGGTGGTTGGAGGCTCGTATGGAGCATAAATATTGACAGAGACCAATTGAGCCGACTGGCCTGGCCCTGTGCTGTAGAGTCAATGGAACAGATCTACCTGTAGTGGTAGGAAAAAGACAATTTACTATCCAGGAAAAAACAAATGTGTTTCTTCGCTGTTGCAGATTAATTCAATGGAAATGTGCACTCCCAGGCTCAAAAATCTTCACTGGAAGCAAAGTCGTGAGACCAGCCAATCCAGCAGAAAGAAACCCTCCGACACTCCCACTTCACCAAGTGTCAGAATGAACATGGTTCAGTCCTGGATGTGATTAACAGCAGCAATAACAGCAGAATGCAGCCCCGGTAATCACTTGTGAACTCGCTGGTGTCTGCGCAGGCTGGATAAATGAACAAATCCCTTCCCACACACAGAGCAGGTGAATGGCCGCTCCCCAGTGTGAATTCCCTGGTGTTTCTGCAGGTGGGCTAACTGAGTGAATCCTTTCCCACAATCAGAGCAGATGAATGGCCTCTCCCCAGTGTGAAGTCGCTGGTGTGTCAGCAGACTCGATGTGTCAGCGAATCCCTTTCCACACTCAGAGCAGGTGAACGGCCTCTCACCAGTGTGAAATCGCTGGTGTGTCTGCAGGCTGGATAACTGACTGAATTTACTCCCACACACAGAACAACTAAACGGCCTCTCTCCAGTGTGAATTCGCTGGTGTGTCAGTAGGTTGGGTGACTGAGTGAATCCCTTCCCACACTCAGAACAGGTGAACGGCCTCTCCCCGGTGTGAACTCGCTGGTGTGTCCGCAGGTGAGATGACCCAGTGAATCCTTTCCCACACTCAGAGCAGGTGAATGGTCTCTCCCCGGTGTGAACCCGCTGGTGCTTCAGCAGGTGGGATGACCGAGTGAATCCCTTCCCACATTCGGAATAGGTGAAAGGCCTCTCCCCATTGTGAATGCGATGATGAATTTCCAGTTCAGATGGGATTCGATAGCACTTCCCACAGTCTCCACATTGCCATGGTTTCTCCATAGTGCGCTTGTCCTTCTGAATCTCAAGGTTTGACAATCAGTTGAAGCCTCGAACACACACAGAATACTTGGACAGTCTCTCTGCACTGTGATGTTTTTTTCAGGCTGTTTAACTGGCTAAAGCTCTTTTCACAGTCAGTGCACTGGAACACTCTCACTTAGGTGTGTGTGTGTGTCTTGGTGTTTTTCCAGTCACAATAACGTTTAAAATCTTTTAAAGCAGACAGAACAGACAAACATTTCTCCTTCCAGATTCAAAGCTTAAGAGTATTTGCATTCCGATGAATCAAACGACACTGTCAGATCTTTACATGATGTTTGCTCTGAAATTTTTGTCTGAAAACCCTCTCCTTTTGATATCCTGTAAAAAAGAGTTTGTAAAAATCAGTACAGGATAACATTTTGGAACTGAGAATTCTAGTTCATGTGGAACATTCTTTCTTCTGTCACTCCCCAAAAGGTGTGAATCTTTGTCCCACACACTGTCCCTCCATTCTCACTCTGCTGTACCTTAAATACACCCTCCCAATTCTCCTGATTCATGCTGATCGATAGATCCATGCTCACCGCTTCCTCTCCAGGGCACAGAGACCTGAAAATCTTCAAGCAGGTGGTCAACCATATATGTCTATTTTAAAGCATGAAAAATGTATCATATACTGCACTGTATCACTTGCTTAAGATACAAGGTGAATGTGAAGAAGAACTTTATTTACCTCCGAGTAGGACAAGGGCAGCAGATGCATGGGTACACCACCACCACCACTTGCAAGTTCCCCTCCAAGCCACTCACCATCCTGACTAGGAAATATATCAGCCATTCCTTCACTGCGACAGGGTCAAAACCCTAGAAATCCTTCCCTAACAGCACGTTGGGTGTACCTCCACCACGTGGACTGCAGCGGTTCAAGGTCTCTCACCACCACCTTCTCAAGGGCAATTAGGGATGGGCATTTACAATGTTGGCCTAACTAGTGACATCCAGACCCCATGAAAGAACATAATGAAAATGTAGTCAGCACGCAGTCATGACCTGGAACTTGCTGTCTAAGGGTTGGTGGAAGCAGAGCAAATCAATAATTTAAAAGTGAAATTGGATGGGCACTTGAAGGAAACTTCTGGGAAAGAGAATGGAGATACTGAGGGTGAATGAGACCGATTGGATTGTTCTACAGAGAATTGGCACAGACTCGAGCTGCTGAATTGACTCCTTCTGTGCCATAATGACTCCATGACTGGAAATATATAATGTAGCTACAGCATTTTATTACAAGACTAGAAAAGAAATGGAAAGGGGGAGAAAAGAACGTGTTTTACTCACAGATGTTGGACACAAGAGGAAGTTTTAGTCTGTGTGACGCTCAATCGTCATTCACACAAAGCCCGCACTTTGATTGGCTGTAGGACAAGAGTCCTTCCAGTCCTCCAACTTCCCATTGGTCAATTCCTCAGCATGACAGGAAGGGGCGGGTTCTACCCCGCACATGCGCAGTTTCCCCTCCCGAGCTCTCCTAGCGGCTTCTCACTGTGGCCGGAGCCGTCAGCCGGTTGCTTGGAAACCTTGGCTCGAGGAGGAGGAGGGGGAAGAATGGGTGGGGGCGGGGCTCCCGTATCCGCGCGCGTGGCCTGCAGACTGGAACCCGAAACGTCACCGCGGAGCACAGTGATTCCTATTGGTTGATTCAGGCAGGGTTCCATTGTGGACGTCACAATGCGGAAGTTAGACAAGGAGCTTCAGACTAAAACTTACTCCTGTGGGCAACATCTGTGAGGAAATCAATGTTTCCCCCTTTCCATTTCTTTTCGTATTCTGGGGGCAACTTGTTGACTTGCAGGAACTGAAGGGAAAGGAAGTGAACTGGGGAGGGTGCAGACTCTGGAAAGGTTGGCCCAGGTCTCTTTCTCTCTTAAAGACATTGTGACACCCAAGGGAGAGTGTTTCCAGTGCACTGACTGTGGAAAGAGCTTTAACCAGTTACACAGCCTGAAAAAACATTGCACCATTCACAACGGGGAGAGACTACATGTGCTCTGTGTATGGATGAGGCTTTAACTGATTGCCAAAGCTGGAGAGACTCGAAAGACACTCACAACATGGAGAAACCATGGAAATGTGTGGACTGTGGACCATGTCAGCTGGAAACCCATCGACACAGTCACACTCGTGAGAGGCCATTCACCTGCTCGAAGTGTGGTCAGTGATTCACTCAGCGATGCAACATCAGCGAGTTCACACGGGGTACAGGCCATTCAACTGCTCTCAGTGTGGCGAGGGATTCAGTGATTTCGCCAACCTGCTGTACCACCAGCAACTTCACACCGAGGAGAGGCCATTCACCTGCTCCGAGTATGGGAAGGGATTCAATCGGTCAGCCCATCCACTGACACACCAGTGACTTCACACTGGGGAGAGGCCATTCACCTGCTTGGAGTGTGGGAAGGGATTCATTGAGTCATCCAGCCTGCTGGCACACCAAGTTCACGCTGGTGAGAGGCCATACACCTGCTCTGAGTGTGGAATGGGATTCACTCAGTCATCCAGCCTGCTAAAATACCAGTGTGTTCACAATGGGGAGAGAGCATTCACCTGCTCTAAGTGTGGGAAGTGATTCATTGATTTATCCAACCTTCTGCAACACCAATGAGTCCACACTGGAGAGAAGCCGTTCACCTGCTCTGAGTGAGGAAGGGATTCACTCAGTCGTCCAGCCTGTTTATCCACTGGCGACTTCACAGTGGGGAGAGGCCATTCCTCTGCTCCAATTGTGGGAAGGGATTCAATCGATTATCCAACCTGCAGAAGAACCAGCAAGTTCACAAGTGATTACAGGGGTTGGATTCCATTATTGCTGCTGTTAATCACATCCAGGACTGAACCATGTTCGTTCTGGCAGATGGCAATGGAGGGTTTCTTTCTGCTGGACTGCCTGTTCTCATGACTTTGCTTCCAATGGGCTGATGCTCTGAGACTTGTTGCGAGTATTTAGCTGTTTATTTCATATAGATCACAGGAACAAAGGGTGTTTTGAAGGTAGATGAAATGGTATTTAGTTTGCGATTCTGTTTGGAATCTCCTAAAGCATGCCACTTTGCCATGGAGATGGGCTGTGGGAGGATTAGAAGGTTATTTTGTTTAATTTATCTGGGTGTTTCTCAAAGAAAGCAGCCACAGATTTGCTCTTGTTTTATTTGCAGCTAAATTGGAGTTGGTGAGTGGAAAAGAAGCTGGAAGATTTGTTGAGCTTGGAGTTGGAGGATGAAATCTACAGTGACCCTCGCAGTGAAAGGCCTTGTGGTAGAACCAGTCAGCTTGAGCAGTTAGCTTGGAAAGAGCTGTGAAGATGCAGTTGGAGCAGGCTGGGGAGAAGCAGTCTGTCTGGTCAAAGTCAGGTCAAGAAGGCAGTGAGGCTCCCGCTTGAGTTCAGGAATCCACAGTCGTGAGGTCTGAAAGAAATTTTGGAGGGTCGCTTAGCCAAAAGCTGATAGAATGATGCTCAAAGGTAGAACGGGGTTTACAACTTAAACAATTACAAAACAGTGTTAAGTTCATAGTGTGTAATTTGTTCAAATTTTTTCTTTACAATAATGTTTGTTTTTGTTTAAAAACATTACATTTTGTGGCATAACTCTTTCAGTGAATCACTGGGTGTTCAGATTTCTTTTTAAATACTGACAGTCCCGACCGGGATAGTAACATTCTAGCTTGGTGTCTGGAGAGGAAAGTGACCAGAAACGGTCAGTGAGAATCTCCACACAGAGTGAGGCAGCAGAAGCCAGTCAAGCTCAGGAAGAGGTGAACAGATAATGAGTGTTTTCAAGTTACTGAATGGGGCAATGTGGCCTGTTTGTTCTTCTTTGTCATGGGCACTGAGTCAGAACTGGAAGCTTTTTTTATTTTTTCACAGAATGTCAGCGTCACTGTCAAGGCCAACATTTATTGCCCATCCCAAATTGCCCATGAGAGGAGGGTGGTGAGCCACCTTCCGGAACCGCTGCTGTCTGTCTGATTTGGGTTTTCTGTAACAGTTTGGTACAACTGTGTGTCTTGCTCTGCCATTTCTGAGGGCAGTTTAGGGTCAACCACATCCCTGTGGGTCCGGAATCACATGTAGATCAGACCAGGTAAGGGCGGCAGATTTCCTTCCCTGAAGTGCATTGGTGAACCAGATGGATAAGAGAATTCCAAAGATTCACAAGCCTCTGAGAGAAGAAATTTCTCCTCATCTCAGTCTGAAATGATCAGTCCCTTATCCTGAGACTGTGCCCCCGTGTTCTAGATTCCCCAGCCAGGGGGAAACAGCCTCTCAGTGTCAATCCTTCACACCCTGGCTCTGGCAGCAAGTTCGCTCCAAGTTGAACTTTCAGATGTGAAGCGATGGGGGGAAACATTCTTAATAAGTGTCGCCTGGTTGACTCTGGTGGGTTTTGCAGATACCCAGTCAATATCCCGACTCCTCCCCTCCCAGCCGAGGTATCTGTCGATTTCATCCTCAAACTCCAGGGGCTTTGTCCCCTTGTGGCATTGTGGCCCCGTCTTGTGCCCCCCCGCCCCCACCGCCGCACCCGGGCAGATACCAGGGACCTGACATTGATCCCTTGGAGTCTGACAGAAATCCAAACAATTTTCAAAGCAAACACTGATGCAGCTTGAAATTGATACATTTGTCACTGAAACAAAATCCATGCGGGATTCCGCTCCCTCATTAGCTTCATGTGGCAGATTGACCAATGGGAACAACTGGAGGACCAAAAGGACTCTGGTCCTCCAGCCAATCAGAGCTTCCCCATTGTCTGAATGCAGAAGTTGGACAATGAGTTTGTTCACCTGCTCATTGCTGCCCAGTAAAGCTGCTGCTCCTCTCTCTCTGAATGAAGGTTGAGCTTCACACAGACTAAAACTTCCTCCTCAGTCTGCGAATAAAACACTTTCTTCCCCGCCCCTTTCCATTTATTTTCTTATTCTGGAGGTAAATTGTTGACTTGCAGCAACTGAGGGGAAAGGAAGTGAATCCAGGGAGGGTGCAGACTCTGGAAAGGTTGGCGTAGATCTCTCTCTGACATCCTTTGCTCCCCCAGCTTGACACATTTATTTGATGGCCAAAAGGATGGTCTCTTTCCTAATGTTCACAATTAAAGACGTGGTTTCTCCAGGAGATGGCTGACATTCAGGTGACATTATAGCAATATAGGATATACTACTCTCCTCCGTCTGGCTGAACTTGTTCTCACGCTGAACAATTTCTCCTTCAACTCCTCTCACTTCCTCCAAATAAAAGGTGTGGCTATGGGTACCCGCATGGGCCCCAGCTATGCCTGTCTCTTTATGGGGTATGTGGAACATTCCTTGTTGCAGTCCTACTCCGGCCCCCTTCCACAACTCTTTCTCCGGTACATCGATGATTATTTCGGTGCCGCTTCATGCTCTCGTCAGGACTTGGAAAAATTTATTAATTTTGCTTCCAATCTCCACCCCTCCATCATTTTCACGTGGTCCATCTCTGACACTTCCCTTCCCTTCCTTGACCTCTCTGTCTCAATCTCTGGTGATAGACTGTCCACCAATATCCATTACAAACCCACCGACTCCCACAGCTATCTCGACTACAGCTCCTCACACCCCACTTCCTGTAAGGACTCCATCCCATTCTCTCAGTTCCTTCGCCTCCGTCGCATCTGTTCCGATGATGCTACATTCAAAAACAGTTCCTCTGACATGTCCTCCTTCTTCCTTAACCGAGGTTTTCCACCCACGGTCGTTGACAGGGCCCTCAACCGTGTCCGGCCCGTCTCCCGCGCATCTGCCCTCACTCCTTCTCCTCCCTCCCAGAAACATGATAGGGTCCCCCTTGTCCTCACTTATCACCCCACCAGCCTCCGCATTCAAAGGATCATCCTCCGCCATTTCCGCCAACTCCAGCATGATGCCACCACCAAACACATCTTCCCTTCACCCCCCTTATCGGCATTCCATAGGGATTGCTCCCTCCGGGACACCCTGGTCCACTCCTCCATCACCCCCTACTCCTCAACCCCCTCCTATGGCACAACCCCATGCCCACGCAAAAGATGCAACACCTGCCCCTTCACTTCCTCTCTCCTCACCGTCCAAGGACCCAAACACTCCTTTCAAGTGAAGCAGCATTTCACTTGCATTTCCCCCAACTTAGTCTACTGCATTCGTTGCTCCCAATGTGGTCTCCTCTACATTGGAGAGACCAAACGTAAACTGGGCGACCGCTTTGCAGAACACCTGCGGTCTGTCCGCAAGAATGACCCAAACCTCCCTGTCGCTTGCCATTTTAACACTCCACCCTGCTCTCTTGCCCACATGTCTGTCCTTGGCTTGCTGCATTGTTCCAGTGAAGCCCAACGCAAACTGAAGGAACAACACCTCATCTTCCGACTAGGGACTTTACAGCCTTCCGGACTGAATATTGAATTCAACAACTTTAGGTCGTGAGCTCCCTCCCCCATCCCCACCCCCTTTCTGTTTCCCCCTTCTCTTTTTTTTTTCCCAATAAATTATAAAGATTTTCCTTTTCCATTATTAAAAAAAAACCACTAGAGCTATACCTTGAGTGCCCTACCATCCATTCTTAATTAGCACATTCGTTTAGATAATATCACCAACTTTAACTTTAACACCTATGTGTTCTATTGTACTATTGTCGTTGACATCTTTTGATGATCTGCTTCTATCACTGCTTGTTTGTCCCTACAACCACACCAACCCCCTCCACCTCTCTGTCTCTCTATCTCTCCGCCCCCCACACACACACCTTAAACCAGCTTATATTTCAGCTCTTTCCTGGACTCGAACTCAAGTTCTGTCGAAGGGTCATGAGGACTCGAAACGTCAACTCTTTTCTTCTCCGCCGATGCTGCCAGACCTGCTGAGTTTTTCCAGGTAATTCTGTTTTTGTTTTGGATTTCCAGCATCCGCTGTTTTTTTGTTTTTATTAGGATATAGTATAGTCTAGTGTTATTATAATGGTACATATTATTTATGGTTCTCTTATGGTTTTCATTTTGAAATCATTGATTGTCTCCGCTAACACCATCCTCATCGGCAGCGAGTTTCAGATCATCACAACTCACTGTCTAAATAAAGTTTCTCCTCAAATCCCTGTGTAGCTCTAATCAAGTAATCCAGCACGAATAGTCTTTTGGTAGCACTGAACCTGAGTACTGCTGAAGAAAGAGACATGACGTCGATGCTTTTTGTCTTGCACTCATCAAGACAATTTGCAAGAATACCAATTGTAAATGGAACAATTTGTATTGCATGGGAAGAGAGTGCTGATTGGTTGGCAAGTAGACTCTGATTGGCAGAGGCGTTGCCATGCACAATGATCTTGGAAATGGTTTACTGCCAAACTTTTGTTTAAATGCAAACCAGACTCTGGTTGATCAAGGCAGTGCCCTGGGGAATGAACCAGGGAATGGCTTGAATGTCAGTTGGGAAGCGTTTTTTTGGGAAGTTAATGACATAGTGGTATTGTCACTGGACTAGTGATACAGGCACCTAAGGTAATGGTCAAAGGACCCAGGTTCGAATCCCAGTACAGCAAGTGGTGGAATTTGAATTCAATAAAAATCTGGAATTAAAAAGTCTCATGATGATTATGAAACCATTGTCAATTGTTGTAAAAACCCATTTGCTTCATTAATGCCCTTTAGGGAAGGAAATCTGCTGTCCTTACATGGTCTAGCTGACATGTGACTCCAAACCCACAGCAATGTGGTTGACTTTTAAATGCCCTCTGAATAAGTGTAATTAGGAAATGGCAATAAATGTTGGCCTAGCCAGCGACACCCACATCCCAAAAATGATTTTTTTTAAATTTAGGAGACTGTGATCATTGTATTGTATGTTTTAGGATGATGATAGAAAAGAACGATAGGCAATCCACAGTAAGAATTATTAACTGGACAAGAGCCGAGTTGAGCCAGAGAGAGTGTAGCGAAAGATTGGCAGGAAAAACTGCAGTTGAACAATGGGCGACCTTCACAAAATTGGTTTGGGCACAGTCAAGGTATATTTCATCGAAAGAGAAGGTAGGGCAAACAAATCCAGCGCTCCCTGGATGAAAAAGGAGATTGAAATGAAGATCAAGAAGACAAAGTGCGCTATGACAGGTGTCACGTAGAAAATACAATTGTGAACCAAGACGGATACAGGCGGTTCAGAGGGGAGGTGAAAAAACATAGTAGAGAAGCGAAGAGGGATTATGAGAAAAGACTGACAGCCAACATAAAGGGGAATCCCAAAGTCTTCTATTGACATATAAATAATAAAAAGGTGTTAAAGTGGAATAGGTCCAATTAGGGATCTAAAGGAAATTAACACATGGATGAAGGGCCCAGGGTTGAGGTATTAAATGAAAACTTTTAATCCATCTGGAACGAATAAAAAAAATTGGGAGACAGTGATCACAGGCTACCTACACCCTATTATTGAAACACTAATTCATGCTACTATCCTCCTCCACCTTTTTCACCAATTCTCCTCCCCTGAAGGTGCTGACTCTCGGGTTCAGTTTCACATTCACCTATTGCCCTCCCCAATATGTCACCCAGGTGTCTGAATCTTTACACCTGAAGTTAACAAACTGTTTTGCTAAGGGGGCGTCACAATCAAATCCAGTGATTACCCACATGTACTTTATGTCAGGGCGGGGTCACTGCGCCCCCCAGCCCCACTTTCCATCCCAGTCCCAGGAGTTTGGAGACTGTGCTCCGGATGAGTAATGGTGCCCACAGCTCCCACAATCGAAGGCGCTGGGGAAATCGCTCTATCCGCCACGCGGGCGGGCGGCCCGGGACTGCATGTCCGAGGGAGAGGGGAAGACGCATGTGCTGGGGAGACGATGGACTTGCATCTGAGCTTGTGGGTTTTTGGCATGAATGTGAATGTGGGGAGGGAGGGGGGGTGTTGAGATAGGCAAAGCCCGCGCTCTGATTGACGGGGGCATTGTCTCTTCAGTCTTCCAGCCTTTCCCATTGGACAACAACTCAGCGCGGCTTCCGGGGCGGGGGGGGGGTGCGAAGAGTCCCTGCCATGTGGGGTTACGCCTCTCATTGGCTTCAGGTGAGGGATTGACGAATGGGAAGTCTGGAGCACCGGAAGGACTCTTGTCCTCCAGCCAATCAGAGTGCTGGATTTGTGTGAATGCAGAGTGAGCTTCACACAGACTAAAACCTCCTCCTGTGTCCAACATCTGTGAGTAAAACACTTTATTTTCTCCCCCTTTCCATTTCTTTCCTCATTCTGGGGGGAAATGGTTGACTTGCAGGAAATGAAGGGAAAGGAAGTGAATCCAGGGAGGGTGCAGACTCTGGAAAGGCTGGCTCAGGTCTCTCTCTCTGTCTCTTAAAGATATTGACATCCTTTGCTCCCTCAGCTTGACACAGGTATTTGTCTGGTAAAAGGATGGTCCCTTTCCTAATGTTCACAATTAAAGGGGTGGTCTCCCTAGGAGATGGCTGACATTTGAGGGGACAGTAAATTAATATAGGACAGAGATATGTCTAGTGTATGTTATTTATGGTTCTTTAGTAACAGAGATGGAGTCATTACAGCACAGAAGAGCCCACTTAGCAATTGGAGTCCATGCCGCGCTGTAGACCAACCTAGTCAGTCCCATTCCCCCTCTATATCCCCGTTACCCTGCAAGTTTATTTCCTTCAAGTGCCCATCCAATTTCATTTTAAAGTCATGAATCGCCTCCACTTCCACCACCCTCGTAGGCAGCAAGTTCCTGACCATGAAAAATCACTGCCTAAAAAAATCCTTCTTCAGATTTTCCCGATATCTCTGATAAGGAAATAAACTTATATGACGATTTTCACATTATGGACAGGAAGCAATGAGTTTGCATCTGTCAATCAGCATGAATCGGCTCCTTCTGGACAATTGGGAGTGTGTATATTAAATACAGCAGAGTGAGAATGGAGGGAGTGTGTGTGGGTTGGAGATTTACAGATGTTGGGAACAAGTGAGGGATGAATGTTCCATAGAAACTAGAATTGTCGGTTCTGAATTTCTGTCCTGTCCTGACAGATGATTTTTGCAAACACTTTTTACAAGATATTAGAAGGGGAGGATTTTCAGCCTGAAATCTCAAACCAAACATTGTGTCAAGATCTGATAGAGTCATCCAATTCGTCAGTACCTGAATATCATCAGCCATTGAATCTGGAAGGAGAAATGTTTATCTGTTCTGGTTGCTTCAAAATGTTTTCATCATCGGTGTGACTGGGTAAACACCGAGACACACACACCCAAGTGAGAGTGTTCCAGTGAAATGAGTGTGGAAAGAACTTTAACCAGTCACACAGCCTGAAAGTACATCACACTATTCACAGCGGGGTGAGGCTGTGCACGTGTTCTGTGTGAGGACGAGGCTTCAACTGATCATCAAACCTGGAGAGTCACAAGGACACCTGTATCATGGAGAAGCTGTGGAAATGTGGGTATTGTGGGAAGGGTTTCCAGTTCCCATCTGCGCTGGAAACTCATCGACACATTCACACTGGGGACAGGCCATTCACTTGCTCCATGTGTGGGAAGGGATTCACTGATTCATCCACCCTTCGGAAACACCAGCACGTTCACACCAGGGAGAGGCCGTTCACCTGCTCCGAGTATGGGAAGGGATTCAGGGATTCATTCCACCTGTTAACACACTAGCGGGTTCACACCAAGGAGAGGCTATTCGCCTGCTCGGAGTGTGGCAAGGGATTCAGTCATACATCCCACCTGCTGACACACCAGCGAGTTCACATGGGGGAGAGGCCGCTCACCTGCTCTTTGTGTGGAAAGCAATTCAATCACTTATCCAACCTGCAGATACACCAGCGAGCTCACAGTAGAGAGAGGCCATTCACCTGCTGTGTGTGTGGGAAGGGATTCACTGATTCATCCAACCTGCTGAGACACCAGCGAGTTCACGCCGGGAGAGACCATTCACCTGCCCTGAGTGTGGGAAGGGATTCAGTCAGTTCTCGAGCCTGCAGAAACACCAGTGAGCTCACACTGGGGAGAAGCCATTCATCTGCTCTGAGTGTGGGAACGGATTCTCTCAGTCAACACACCTGCTGACACCCCAGCAAGTTCACAAGTGATTACAGGGGTTGGATTCTGCTGTTATTGCTGTTGTTAATCACATCCAGAACTGAAACATGTTCATTCTGACATGTGGTGAAGTGGGAGGGTCAGAGGGTTTCTTTCTGCTGGACTGGCTGGTCTCGTGACTTTGCTCCCAGTGGACTGATGCTCTTTGAGCCCGGGAGTGCATATTTCCACTGAAATGATCCACAAAAGCTGATGAAGCACATTTATTTAATCCTGGTAGTAAATAGTGTTTTTTCCTATCACTACAGGTAGATCTGAAATAATTGTATTTATCTCTGTTCCATTGAGCCTCAAGGCTGGAGTGAGGATGACACGAGTCGTCTGTTAAATGGTGCATTCTCCATGGCAATGCATCCACCAATCAGAGTCCATTTGCCAACCGATCAGCACACTCCTCTCATGAAGTATAAATTGTTGTTCCCTTCACATTTGATATTCTTGCGAATATTCTGGTGAGTGCAAGATGAAAAACTTCGATGTCTCTTTTTTCCACAATTACTGTTTTAATTAACAAACAGTAACAAATATTGAATAATAATGAATTAGTAGTTATAGTAAAAGATTGAATTTTCTTTGCTGTGAACATGTAAAACCTTAATTACTGTGTATGTAAAGAATGTGCAATGAAGATAAATGTACTGGCAAGGGAGACCTTCAAGCTCTGATTAGCCACAACATTTGAAACTGTATGAATAAGGAATGTTATAGAATCAGATAAAGGGATAGTGTCAAACAGTTCTGTGGTATACCTGTCTAAGGTAATGAGAGAAGGTGGTGTAAGTAATTGGGGATCCAATTAAATTAATCCAGGAACCAAACTGACCAATTGTCATCTTACAACAGGCCCAAAAGCTGTTCCCGCCAAGGACGAGGGAACACAGGTTGAAGGTTTTAAGTGAGAGATGCGGAGGGAAGGTGAGGAAGAAGTTTTTTTTACACAGCGAGTGAGAATGACCTGGAACTCACTGCCTATGAGGTGGTGCAATCAGAGATGATGAACGATTTCAAAAGTAAATTGGATGGGCACTTGAAGGCGATAAACTTGCAGGGTTACGGGGATATAGTGGGGGAATGGGACTGACTGGATTGCTCTGCAGAGTCAGCATGGACTCGAGGTGCCAAATGGACCTTTTTGAAGGTAACTTTGTAACATTTAACCCATGTTGGTGCAGCTGTTCAACAAAACAAACAACTTCTTAAACAAATATTTCTGATTCTTGACCAATGGGAAAAGTGTTCCTCATTTCCCCACAACAAATTGAGCCAATCAGCTTGGAGTCCCTTCTAACTGTGAACTATAACTTGTATCTAAACAGGGTGTCCTGGAACACCTGGTGCTCTGACCCCTTCCTGACCTTAACACCAGTTTTTTTTTCCTTAAAGCTACATTACAGTATATGGAACTTAAAGAGACAGGCAATTGAAGACTGTTCATTGTTAAGCTTACATACAGTACAATTTGGTAATATAAGCCTTATTCATTACACAAATGTGTCATCGAGGTAAAGTCTAACAGTTAATAACACAGATAAAGAGGCTGACTCCAGTTATTTTGCAGGGAATCCCCACTCTTTTTAGTGACTTCAGTGTGTTGACATCACCAAACCAGAACTTTCATACTTCTTAACCTTGTGTCGATCCTCACTATGAGGTGAATCTGGGTAACATGTTCACCAGTCTGATCCACATACTGTCGAGGTGCAGCCACTATCTAACACAGCACTGCTGAATGAGTTTGTGACTAACACACTCATCACTGGACCAAAGTTCCTTGTGACTACTACTATTCCTTCAGAGTGATCATCATCATCATCTTCAGCCTCAGAAATCTCTGTGTCATGCGTCACTTCGAAGACCCTAATTTTCCACTTTGGGCAGTTCATCACATAATGATATTTTGAGTCAGACCTGAAACACCTGTTAATTGTTCCTTGGTCATTCCTGGGGTTCATTCACCTATTAGTGCTATTCCAATCCTGTCTTTTGTTGAGATATCCAGATCTGCTAAAGATGTTTTCACCCTCATTAGAAACCTGTCAAAGGCCAACTATGCTTCATAGGCATCCACTAGAACATCTTTCTTGCAAATCTCATCAATGAACACGAATAGAAGATCCAAACCTTCATCAGTATCCAACTGACAGGTATCCAGCTCACTAAATACATTGCTTCTGATTTTACTTTTGTTGGTAAGTGACAATGCCAAGACCAGACTTTGTTTCCTCCTTGGTAAGGACGTAACCCGTGTCTACATCTCCACTTCATTCTTCCACTGGTCGTGTGGCTCAGACTCTGAGATCATTAGCGGGTAATCAGACCCTGACAATTTCCACTTGCTTTCAGCCATTTCTCACAAAAACTACTCAGGTTGTAAGTTTCTATCTGAAATTTTATTTTCCTTTTGTTTCCAAACTTTACCATTAAACATGCATTCTCTGTTACCGTTATCATCCTAACAGCCTAATGGTGAAGGCAGAAACCGGAGCCAATCTTTACTTGGTATAGATTTATTCACTGAGTGAAACATTACGGGTATATACCTCCTGACTCCACTACACTCTATGCCAGTCAGGGTCTCTTTATATGTGCTCAATCCATGATATCCATCTGTATATACTTAACCTCAATTCACACAATCAAAAAGCACAGTCACAGCATCTAAAGGTCTCTAATCAGTGTGACTGTCATGGTGTGTCAGCAGCTGGGATGAACAAGTGAATCTCTTCCCTCGCTCAGAGCCTGTGACACACCAGGCCTCTCCCTCGTGTGAACTCGCTGGTGTCTCAGCAGGGTGGATATATCACTGAATCGCTTCCCACACAGAGAGCAGGTGAATGGCTTCTCCCCGGTGTGAACTCGCTGGTGTTTCTGCAGGTCGGATGACTGAGTGAAACCCTTCCCACATTTGGAGCAGGGGAACGGCCTCTCCCCAGTGTGAACTCGCTGGTGTGTCTGCAGGGTGGATGACCGAGTGAATCCCTTCCCACACACGTAACAGATGAACGGCCTCTCCCCAGTGTGAACTCGCTGGTGTATCTGTAGGTCGTAAGATCGAGTGAATTTCTTTCCACATTCAGAACAGACAAGCCAGTCCCCGGTGTGAACTCGCTGGTGTGTCAGCAGGTAGAATGACCTAGCGAATCCCTTCCCACACTCAGAGCAGGTAAATGGCCTCTCCCCGCTGTGAACTCGCTTGTGCATCAGCAGGAGGGATGATTCACTAAATCCCTTCCCACACTCAGAGCAGGTGAATGGCCTCTCCCCAGTGTGAACTCGCTGGTGTCTCCGCAGCTGGGATGCATTCCTGAATTCCTTCCCACATTCAGAACATGCGAAAGGTCTCTCCCCAGTGTGAATTCGCTGGTGTGACTGCAGGCTGGATAACTGACTGAATACATTCCCACACTCAGGGCAAGTGAATGGCCTCTCCCCAGTGTGAACTCGCTGGTGTGTCTGCAGGTGAGATGACTGAGTGAATCCCTTCCCACACTCAGAGCAGATGAAAGGCCTCTCCCCGGTGTGACTGCGTCGATGAGTTTCCAACACAGACGGGGTTTTGAATCCCTTCCCGCAGTCCCCACATTTCCATGGTTTCTCCATGGTGCGCGTGGCCTTGTGTCTCCCCAGGTTCTACGATTAGTTGAAGCCTCGTCCTCACACAAGCTGAGTAACTGGTTCAAGCTCTTTCCACAGTCAGAGCACTGGAACACCCTCACTCGGTTATGTGTGTCTCGGTGCTTTTCCAGTCACACTGATGCTTAAAACCTTTTGAAGCAGACAGAACAGACAAACATTTCTCCTTCTAGATTCAAAGGCTGTTCATATTCAGGTCCCAATGAGTCGACTGAGTCTGTCAGATCTTGACGTGATGTTTGGTTTGAGATTGCTGTCTGCAAATCCTCCCCTTCTAATATCCTGCTAAAGGAGTTTACAAAAGTCATTATTGTCAGATAGAAATTTAGAACAGATAATTCTAATTTCTAATGAACATTCTTTCCTCTCTCATTCCCCAAAAGCAGTAAATCTCCATGCCACACACTCTCACTCCATTCTCACTCTGCTGTATCGACTATACTCCCAATAGTACTGCACTAAAACTGTGTGTAATACACAGTTCTCTATTACATGATAAGAGATACATGGTGCAGTGGGGAAGAACTTTATTTCAACAGCCCGTGGTGATGACTTGGAACCCTCTGCCGATGAGGGTGGTGGTTCCAGAGACACTCAATAATTTCAGAATGAAATTAAATTGGCACTTGAAGGAAATGGGACTGGGACTGACTGGATCACTCTACAAAGAGTCAGTATGGACTTGAGTTGTTAAATGGACTCCTTCTGTGTCATAATGACGCTATCACTGGAAATATATTAGGTAGCTACAGTACTGTCCTATAAGACTAGAAAGATATCAAATGAACTTTAGGACAAAACTATAAATAATATATCTAAAGTGTCCCCCATTACGAAAGTATGATAATTTTCACACTATTATTCTGGTTTATTGTCAAGTAGGTTTATGGGTGTGAGTGTGGATGGTTCTTTCTGTGTGATTTAATTACATCTGGAGTCAGGGAGACTGCAAGATTGAAATTATCAAAAGAAGTTAGGTGTAGAATGTACTTGAAATGCTAATTTATAAACATTGATGTGGTCTTAGCTTGTAAGGTGTGAAGGGAATTTGAATTTTTAGATAAGTGAAGGGGTTGTTTGGATTTCAAAGGGATGTTAGGATTTTTACAATGAGCCAGATAAGCAAGGCTAAACAGTGTGTTCATTTTTCCCAAAGGTTACTGACAATATTGGCAACATAAAAAAAATTTATACTATCAGAAAGGTAAAGTTCCAAAGACGTATGGAACAATGGAATTTACATATTAAAGAGAGAGAAACATATATAAAGGAGAATGAAAGATTATGTTGGCGGGCCATATAAAATCTAGCAGGAGTGTGTGAAACAGCCTTCAGGAAGCCTCCACCCATTTGTGCGTAAGTCTACTGTGTGCAGTGACTAAAGTTGGAGACAACATTTTGGAAGTCCGCTGTCAAGTGTGTACTATGGTAACTTGCTGACTTGTTTTTTAAATTTAAAATCTATTTTGGATTGTTGCATTAAAGTGGGTAATTTAGAGTCAGTTTTATTAGGAATTTTAGGATTTGTTATAGTATTAAGCAATTGTAGTCTTATGTATGTGTTTGAAATCTTTTATTCTGTTAATATATATTTTAATTTCATTTTTAAAATCTCTAAAGGTTTTAGTGGACTCCTTGTTTCTGAATTCAGTGCTCATCTTCTCGTAATAAATAGAAATTGCCAAACTGTTGTGATAGCATGGCCAAGTTTCTCTTGTGGATTTGGTTCACCTGGCACACATCATCCGCCACGTCATAACATCCCTATCACAACATTAGACATATCTTTTCCCCCTAGTACTGTGTTCTCCAGGGGAAAGAATTCTTATGAAATAAAATAAGGGACCCTTCAAATGTGGGGCTGGAGGCATGCGTGGGGGTGGGATGCTTGTGACTGTGAGAGCAAGTTGAGCGGGGGGCTGGGTTTCAATATGAGAGAGGGGGTGGGTAGGAGGGGTCCTGATACAATCATAGTGGGAGGGGTGGGGTTTAAAATCAACTAAAACTTACAACTTATCTTGTCCAGTCAAAGCATCATCATCCCTCTGCTGGCCGACTTGCTCACTTGCCGTCTCACTCAAATCACTCAAACTCACGCTGAAGACTCCCGGGATCAGTTTCCCACCGGCTGTCCTAGAAATATGGGACAAAAGGTAAAATAAGGAGCAATCCTTTAAAATACAGGACAGTTAAACACCCTGATATTGTCCCCTTAAATGTCAGCCATCTCGTGGGGAAACCACCCCTTTAATAATGAACATTAGGAAAGAGACCATCCTTTTAGCCAGACAAATAAATGTGTCAAGCTGAGGGAGCAAAGGATGTCAATGTCTTTAAGAGAGAGAGACCTGGGCCAGCCTTTCCAGAGTCTGCAGCCTCCCTGGATTCACTTCCTTTCCCTTCAGTTCCTGCAAGTCAACAATTTAGCCCCAGAATGAGAAAAGAAATGTAAAGGGGGAGAAAAGAAAGTGTTTTACTCACAGATGTTGGACACAGGAGGAAGTTTTAGTCTGAAACTCATTGTCCAACTTCCGCATTGTGACGTCCAGAATGGAACTCTGTCTGAATCAGCCAATAGGAATCAGTCTGCTTCGCGGTGACGTCCTCGGGTTCCAGTCCGCAGGCCCGGCGAGCGGACACGGGAGCCCCGCCCCCACCCATTGTTCCCCCTCCCCCTCCACCACATCGAGCCAAGGTTTCCAGCCAACCGGTTGACGGCTTCGGCCAGAGCGAGAAGCCGTTCGGAGAGCTCGGGAGAGGGAAAGCTGCGCATGTGTGGGGGACAGCCCGCCCATTTCCTTCATGCTGAGGCGCTGATCAATGGGAACAGTTGGAGGACCGGAAGGACTAAAACTTCCTCCTGTGTCCAACATCTGTGAGTAAAACACTTTCTTTTCTCCCCCTTTCCATTTCTTTTCTCATTCTGGGGGCAAATTGTTGACTTGCAGGAATTGAAGGGAAAGGAAGTGAATCCAGGGAGGGTGCAGACTCTGGAAAGGTTGGCCCTGGTCTCTCTCTCTCTCTTAAAGACATTGACATCCTTTGCTCCCTCAGCTTGACACATTTATTTGTCTGGCTAAAAGGATGGTCCCTTTCCTAATGTTCACAATTAAAGGGGTGGTTTCCCCACGAGATGGCTGACATTTAAGGGGGCAGGGCAGAGACATGTCCAGTGTTGCTATATGTTACATATTAGATATGTTATTTATGGTTCTGTAATAAAGTGCATTGATTGTTATTTGTAGTCTTCTAATGTATTACTGTAGCTGCATTACATATTTCCAATCATAGTCATTGCATCTCAGAAAAATTCCATGTGGGAACTTGAGTCCACACTGACTCTCTGTAGAGCAATCCAGTCAATCCCATTCCCCCTCTATATCCCCATTCCCCTGCAAGTTTATTTGCTTCAAGTGCCCATTCAATTCTCTGATTCCACCACCCTCGTAGTGAGCGGGGTCCAGGTCATGATGATTTGCTACCTAAATAATGTTCTTCCTTGCATTGCCTGCATCTTAACCCAGTGAAACAGTCCTGTAGATTACACCCATTTTAAGACCAGTGATACAGCCATTATTTCCATTCAGTGGGCAGCCAAAAGAAGAGAAGAAAGAATGTCCTTTAGAAACTAGAATTGTGTGTTCTGAATTTCTATCCTGCAATGACAGTGATGACTTTTGTAAACTGCTTTTACAGGAAATTGGGAGCAGAGGATTTGCAGACAGAAATCTCAAACCAAATGTCAGGCCAGAACCTGACCGAGTCACTCGATTTAGCAGAACCTAAATATCATTAACTTTTGGTTCTAGAAAGAGAAATATTTGTCTGCTTCAAAAGGTTTTCAACATCAATGTGTCTGAAAAAGCACTGAGCCACACACACCCGAGTGATAGTGTTCCAGTACACTGACTGTCAAAAGAGCCTTAACCGGTTACAGAGCCTGAAAAACACATCACACCATTCACAGTGGGGAGAGACTGTGTTCTGTGTGTGTGGACAAGGCATCAACTGATCATCAAACCTGCCGAGTCACAAGGACACCGTGGAAATGCGGGGACTGTGGGAAAGGATTCCGGTTCCCATCTGCGCTGGAAACTCATCGGCGCAGTTACACTGGGGAGAGGCCTTTCACCTGCTCTGAGTGTGGTAAGGGATTCAGTCAATTATCCCACCTACAGACACACCAACGAGTTCACACTGGGGAGAGGCCATTCACCTGCTCCGTGTGTGGAAAGCGATTGAAACACTCATCAAATCTACTGTAACACCAGCGGGTTCACACTGGGGAGAGGCCATTTACCTGCTCTGAGTGTAGGAAGGGATTCTGTGCTTCATCGAATCTGCTGACTCACCAGTAAATTCACACTGGGGAGAGGCCGTTCACCTGCTCCCTGTGTGGGAAGGGATTCACTCATTCAGCCCACTTGCTGAGACACCAGCGAGTACACAAGTGATTACAGGGGTTGGATTCTGCTATTATTACTTCTGTTGATCACATCCAGCACTGAACCATGTTCATTCTGACATTTGGTGAAGTAGGAGGGTTGGAGGGTTTCTTTTTGCTGGACAAGCCAGTGTGACGACTTTGCTTCCAGTGGGTTGATGCTCTTTCAACCTTGTTGCGAATATATTGGTTCATATTTGACATGGATCATAATATCAAAGGGTGTTTTAAAGGTAAAATATATTTATTTGCTTTTCTGTTTGGAACTTCTCAAAGCATGCTGCGTTGCCACGGAAATGGGCTGTACATGTTAGAAGTTTCTTTTGTTTAATTTATTTGCCTGTTTCTCAGAGAAGACAGTTACAGATTTCATCTTGTCCTGGCTACAGCTCACTTCACTTCGTGTGAGGAGAAAATAAGTTGGACAATTTGCCCAGCTTTAAGCCAGAGGAGGAAATCTCCAGTGGTCTGAAAGGTGTGAGGAATAGAGTTTTTAAATATATATATATTTTTGTGGAATATTGTGTTTTTCTGTGAAGAAGGCTGGGTGTCTGTGTTTGTGTGTAGATGATTTAATTAAGCTGGGCAAAATTTAATAGAAGACAGGTTGTCTGAGGGGGTTTAAAATATGAAAGGATAAAGGCGTTAGATTTGAGGTAGAAGTAAATAGTTTGGATATAACATTTGCATTATTAGATAAATTGAGTTTGTTTGAATATCGAAGGGAAGTCAGAGGTGCAAAGAAACATGTTTGTATCTTGCAGGAGTTCCACAGGTAAACAGAAGAGGGTATATGACATTGTATTGACCCGAAAGCAGAGGAAAAAATAGTAACACAAAAGATTTTATATTTGGAAGGATTTGAGATTCAAAGAGGTGTGAGAACAATGGAACATGAGGTGAAAGGGAGGGGGGGAAGGTATTTTAGAGTTACTGTAGCTGCAGCTGGAGCTGACCTGAGAGCTGTTAGCTGGAGCTTTAGGCTGGAAGAAGAGGTAGTTTGAATCAGCATCCAGTCAAACCAGAGAAGTCTTGGGCAGCAACAAACAGTCCTGTTCTGAAGGCTTGGATTTCCACAGCAGAGTGGAAGGGAGTTACAGGTCATGTGGTATGCTTTTATAAAAGTTACAGCAGTTTGCCTTAGGTGATATTACTGGATTTTTATAGTTCAGCATCTATAAGCGAGTGTTGCCTGGAAGGTGTTTACTTGTGGGTCTGACCAAGTAGGGAGTCTTTTGGGGGATTGTGTTGTAAAACTAATTTTAAATGTGCAACTGTAATCTTATGTGCATAAATTTTTGTTTATTCTTGTGAATAAACCTTTTACTTTTAATTTTTAAAATCCCAAATCTCTTACTGGACTTGTTGCTGCTGCGATCAGTACGTTTACTTTCTAATTTTCAGAATACAAAAAGAGGGTACGGCCTGTAAGCCAAGTTTCCCTCTGGGATTTGGTTTGTGCAGCAGTTAACATCAACTATGATTGTAACAACGGTGAAAGACAGTTGGCCTTGTGGCAGAAGGCTATCAGCTTGAACCGTTAGCTTGGACAGAGCTATGAAGAAGCTTTGGTAGCCGATTGGAAAAAGCAGTTGGTCTGTCCAATGTCAGCTCAAGAAGGCAGTGGAATCCTCACAGAGGGAAAGAGCTTTGGAAGTCTGAGTGTCAGATTGGGAAACTGGGGAGAAATCGAAGTAAATTCCAGAGGGCTGTGGCATACCTTCAGGTTGGTTCCAAAAGAATATGAATGAACCATCAAGATTGCAAAAGAGAAGGGAACTCTTAGGGAGAAAGTGAAGGTAAAACTAGATTCATAACCCTGTTAGATGTTGAAGTTTGGTTTGAGATTTCTGTCTGCAAAACTTCCCCTTCTAATATCCTCTAAAAGGAATTTACAAAGTCATCGCTATCGGTAAGGATAGAAATTCAGAACAGACAATTCCAGTTTCTTGGAAACATTCCTTCCTCTCCATCCCAAACATTTAGCCCCCCCAGAATGAGATAAGAAATGGAAAGGAGGAAACATTGATTTCCTCACAGATGTTGCCCAGAGGAGGAAGTTTCTGTCTGAAGCTCATGGTCCAACTTCCGCATTCTGACGTCCACAATGGAACCCTGCCTGAATCAGCCAATAAGAATCACTCTGCTCCCAGGCGCGCGGACACGGGAGAGCCGCCCCCATCCATTGTTCCCACTCCCCCTCCGCTTCTCGAGCCAAGGTTTCCAGGCAACCGGCTGCGGTCAGAGCGAGAAGCCGCTCGGGGTTCTCGGGAGAGGGGAAGCTGCGCATGTGCGGTGGAGAGCCCGCCCCTTTCCCTTCTTTCTGAGGGCTTGACCAATGGGAAGGATCAGAGGACCGGAAGGACTCTGGTCCTCTAGCCAATCAGAGCGCGTGCTTTGTGTGAATGAAGAGGGAGCTTCACACAGCAAAACTTCCTGTTGTGTCCAACATCTATGAGTAAAAAGCAAAAAAACTGCAGATCCTGGAAATCCAAAACAAAAACGAAACAGAAATACCTGGAAAAACTCAGCAGATCTAGCAGCACCGGCGGAGAAGAGCGCAGTTGACGTTTCGAGTCCTCATATTAAAACATTTTCTTTTCTCCCCCTTTCCATTTCTTTTCTCATTCTGGGGGTAAATTGTTGACTTGCAGGAACTGAAGGGAAAGGAAGTGAATCCAGGGAGGGTGCAGACTCTGGAAAGGTTGGCCCAGGTCTCTCTCTCTTTCTGTTAAAGACATTGACATCCTTTGCTTCCTCGGCTTGACACATTTATTTAACCGCATACCACCCTGCTCTTGTGCCCACATGTCTGTCCCTAGCATATTGCAATGTTCCAGTGAAGCCCAACACAAGCTGGACGAACAGCACCTCATTTTCCAATTGGGCACTTTACAGCCTTCCAGACTTAACATTGAGTTCAACAACTTCAGACCATGAACTCTCTCCTCCACCCTCACCCCTTTGTGATCCCCATTTTTCTTATCTCCTTTCTCAGTGACATGGCTTCCCATTTTTCAATATTCATTTTTAATTTTTATCCACTTATTTTTATCTATTTTAATCTCTATTCATTGTTTTATCCCCACCTTATCCTATTTTCAATCTTTTTTCCCACCAATGTCCCCACCAACCACCCCCCCCCCCCCACCCCCACCCCCTTCCTCACCCCCTGCCTCACCCCCAGGGCAATCTGTCACTTACTCATGTTGTTCTTTACCCTTGTCTGGCTGTTATCTCATTCTGCTTTCTATCCTTAATGTCACCATCAGCACCTCCTTTACCCAGAACCACCACCATTAACACCCTTTTGTCCATGATATCTCTGTCAATCTCTCCTTTGCCTCCGCCTGTCGCTGGCCTTCTATCCAGCTTCAGCTGCTCTACCCCCATTAAACAGCGTAAATTTCACCACATTTTTACTTCTCTTTAGCTCTGAGGAAGAGTCATACGGACTCAAAACGTTAACTCTGTCTTTCTCTCCACAGATGCTGTTAGACTTGCTGAGCTTTTCCAGCATTTTTTGTTTTTGTGACATTTATTTGTCTGGCTAAAAGGATGGTCTCTTTCCTAATGTTCACAACTAAAAGGGTGGTTTCCCCAGGAGATGGCTGACATTTAAGGAGACAGTAAATTAATACAGGACAGAGACATGTCCAGTGTTGTTATGTGTTACATATTAGATATTTTATTTATGGCTCTGTAATGAAGGATATTTATTATTATTTCTAGTCTTGTGATATTGTCCTGTGGCCACATTATTCATTTCCAGCCATACGGTCATTATGGCACAGAAGGAATCCATTCAGCAACTCAAGTACTCTCTGTTGAACAATCCGATTACTCCCATTCCTGTTCTATATCCCCGTGACCTTGCAAGTTTATTTCATTCACATGCGCATCCAATTTCCTTTTGAAATCATCAAACATCTCCAATTCCACCATCTTCTTCGGCTTCGGCAGCCAGCTATATTTCATGGCTGCTTACTACCTTAATAAAGTCCTTACTGACATCGTTCATGAATCTCTGATCAAGTAATATAGCACTGTGTATTAAACACAATTTTAGTCCAGAATCTATATGTGTATGTATTCACTCGACTGCCTGCATCAAGATTTTCAGGTCTTTATATCCTGGACAGGAAGTGGTGAGCATGGATCTGCTAATCAGCATGAATCATCACCTTCAGGGGAATTTGGAGGGTGTATATTCGGTACAGCAGAATGAGAAAGGAGGGAGAGTGGGTGGGATGGAGATTTACACCTTTTGGGGAATGAGAGAGGAAAGAATGTTCCATAGAAACTAAGAATGGCTGTTCTGCATTTCTATCCTGTACTGACAGTAATGACTTTTGTAAACATCATTTGCAGGATATTAGAAGAGGAGGATTGTTAGATGGAAAAGGAAAAATCACATCAAGATCTGACAGAACCACTTGATTCATTGGGACATGAGTGTCATCGGCCTTGAATCTAGAGGGACAATTGTTTTTCTGTTCTGCCTGCATAAAATGATTATGAACATCAATGTGACTGGAAAAGCACTGAGACACACACACCCGAGTGAGAGTTTTTCCAGTGCACCGACTCTTGTACGAGCTTTAACCAGTTACACAGCCTGAGAAAACATTGCACCATTCACAACAGGGATCTGTCTTCTGTATGAGGATGAGGCTTCAACTGATCACCGAACCTGGAGAGAGACACGGATACCCACATCATGGAGAAACCATGGAAATGTGGGGACTGTGGGAATGGATTCAAATCTCCATCTGTGCTGGAAATTCATTTGACATAGTAACACTGGAGAGAGGCCATTCACCTGCTCAACATGTGGGAAGGGATTCAGTAATTCATCCACACTGCATGCACACCAGCAAGTTCACACTAGGTAGAAGCCATTCACCTGCTCTGAGTGTGGGAAGGGATTCACTCGCCAATCCCACCTGCAGACACACCAGCAAGTTCACACTGGGGAGAGGCCTTTCACCTGCTCTGCGTGTGGGAAGGGGTTAATTCATTCAGGCAACCTGCAGACACACCAGCGTGTTCACACTGGAGAGAGGCCATTTACCTGCTCCGTGTGTGGGAAGAGTTTCAGCGATTCATCCACCTTGCACAGACATGAGCCAGTTCACACTGGAGAGAGGCCGAGCACCTGCTCTGAGTGTGGGAATGGATTCGCTCGGCAATCCCACCTGCAGACACACCAGTGAGTTCAACTGGGGAGAGGCTGTTCACCTGCTGTCAGTGTGGGAAGGGATTCAGTCATTCAGGCAACCTGCTGAAACATGAGCGAGTTCACACTGGGGAGAAGCCATTCACCTGCAGTCAGTGTGGGAAGGGATTCACTTGGTTATGCAGCCTACAGACACACCAGTGAGTTCACAGTGGGGAGAGGCCATTCAGCTGTTCTTTGTGTGGGAAGGAATTTAGTGAATTATCCACCCTGGGGAAGCACCAGCAAGTTCACACTGGGGAGAGACCGTTCACCTGCACTGAGTGTGGGAAGGGATTCAGTCGGTTATCCAGTTTGCTCAGACACCAGCGAATTCACAAGTGATTACAGGGGTTGGATTCTGCTGCTATTGCTGCTTTTAATCACATCCAGGACTGAACCATGTTTATTCTGACACTTGTTGAACTGGGAGGGTCCGAGGGCTTCTTCCTGCTGTTGCCTGACAGGTGGTTTCGAGCCAAGAAAATTGAACAGAATTTTGACAATGTGAGAGAAATCGTATTCATGGAACAATTTAAAAACCGCATTTCATGAGCTATCAGGGCAAATCTGCAGGACCCATAAGGATCTTAATATAAGGGAAGCTGCTGTTTTAGCTAATGGCTATGATTTAACCCAGACACCTGGCAGGCAGCAAACCACAGGTTGGAAAGGTGGGTCGTATGATATTGAACAGAACTTGTGATAAGGACTGTAGGAATGAATAAGACCATAAGACATAGGAGCAGAAATTAGGCCATTCAGCTCATCGAGTCTGCTCCGCCATTCAATCATGGCTGATAAGTTTCTCAACCCCATTCTCCCGCCTTCTCCCCGTAACCTTCGATCCCCTTATCAATCAAGAATCTATCTATCTCGGTCTTAAATACACTCAATGACCTGGCCTCCACAACCTTCTGTGGCAATGAATTCCAGATTCACCACTCTTTGGCTAAAGAAGTTTCTCCTCATCTCTGTTCTAAAAGGTCTTCCCTTTACGCTGAGGCTGTGCCCTCGGGTCCTAGGCTCTCTTTCTAATGGAAACATTTTCCCCATGTCCACTCTATCCAAGCCTTTCAGTATTTTGTAAGTTTCAATCAGATCCCCTCTCATCCTTCTAAACTCCATTGAGTATAGACCCAGAGTCCTCAAACGTTCCTCATATGTTAAGCCTTTTATTCCTGGGATCATTCTCATGAACCTCCTCTGGACCCTCTCCAAGGCCAGCACATCCTTCCTGAGATACGGGGCCCAAAATTGCTCACAATATTCTAAATGTGGTCTGACCAGAGCCTTGTAAAGCCTCAGCAGCACATTCCTGCTTTTATATTCTAGTCCTTTCGAAATAAATGCCAACATTGCATTTGCCTTCCTAACTATCAACTCAACCTGCAAGTTAACCTTAAGAGAAACCTGAACTAAGACTCCCAAGTCCCTTTGCACTCCAGATTTCTGAATTCTCTCCCCATTTAGAAAATAGTCTATGCCTCTATTCTTCCTACCAAAGTGCATGACCTCACATTTCTCCAGGTTGCATTCCATCTGCCACTTCTTTGCCCATTCTCCTAACCTGTCCAAATCCTTCTCCAGCCTCCCCACCTCCTGAATACTACCTGTCCCTCCACCTATCTTTGTAACATCTGCAAACTTAGCCAGGATGCCCTCAGTTCCTTCATCTAGATCGTTAATGTATAAAATGAAAAGTTGTGGTCCCAACACTGACCACTGCGGAACTCCACTAGTCACCAACCGCCATCCTGAGAAGAACCCCCTTATCCCCACTCTCTGCCTCCTGCCAGACAGCCAATCTTCTATCCATGCTAGTACCTTACCTCTAACACCATGGGCTCTTATCTTACTGAGCAGCCTCCTGTGCGGCACCTTGTCAAAGGCTTTCTGGAAGTCCAAGTAGATAACATCCATTGGCTCTCCTTTGTCTAACCTACGCATTACCTCCTCAAAGAATTCTAACAGATTTGTCAGGCATGACCTCTCCTTGATGAAACCATGCTGACTTTGCCCTATTTTATGATGCACTTCCAAGTATTCTGATATCTCATCCTTAATAATGGACTCTAAAATCTTACCAACGACCGAGGTCAGGCTAATCGGCCTGTAATTTCCTGTCTTTTGCCTCGTTCGCTTCTTAAACAGGAAGGTTACATTAGCGATTTTCCAGTCCTCTGGGACCCTCCCTGACTCCAGTGATTCCTGAAATATCACCACTAGCACCTCCACTATCTCTTCAGCTATCTCCTTCAGAACTCTGGGGTGTAATTCATCTGGTCCAGCTGATTTATCCACCATCAGACCTTTCAGTTTTCCTAGCACCTTCTCCTTGGTAATGGCCACCATACTCACCTCTGCCCCCCGACTCTCGAACTTTGGGAAAGTCACTCGTGTCTTCCACTGTGAAGACTGACGCAAAGTACCTATTCAGTTGCTCCGCCATTTATTTGTTCCCCACTACTACTTCTCCAGCGTCATTTTCCAGCAGCTCAATGTCCACTTTTGCCTCTCTCTTACCCTTTATATATCTAAAAAAACTCTTGCAATCTTCTTTTCTATTACTGGCTAGTTTACCCTCACATTTAATCTTCCCCTTCCTTATTTCTTTTTTAGTTGTCCTCTGTTGGTCTTTGTAGGCTTCCCAATCCCCTGGTTTCCCACTGCTCTTCGCCGCATTGTATGCTTTCTCTTTAGCTTTTATGCTGTCCCTGACTTTTCTTGTCAGCCATAGTTGCCTCGTCCTCCCTTTAGTATGCTTCTTCTTCCTCGGGATGAATTTTTGCTGTGTCTCCCAAATTACTCCCAGAAACTCCTGCTATTGCCGTTCCATTGTATTTCCTGCTAGGCTCATCTCCCAATCAATTCTGGACAGCTCCTCCATCATGCCTCTGCAGTTGCCTTTATTCAACTGTAATACCGTTACATCTGATTCCAGCTTTTTCCTCTCAAATTGCAGGGTAAATTCTATCATATTATGGTCACTTCCTCATAAGGGTTCCTTCACCTTAAGCTCCCTTATCAAATCTGCCTCATTACACATCACTAAATCTAGAATTGCCTGTTCCCTCGTGGGCTCCATCTCGTAGATATTCCACAAACTCCTTTTCTTGGGATCCACTACCCATCTGATTTTCCCAGTCTACCTGCATATTGAAATCCCCCATGATCACTGTAACCTTGCCTTTCTTACACACCCTTTCTGTCTCCTGGTGTATCTTGTGCCCCACATCCTGACTACTGTTTGGAGGCCTGTACATAACTCCCATTATGGTTTTTTTACCTTTGCGGTTCCTCAACTCTACCCATGCAGATTCTACATCATCTGACCCTACATCATTTCTTGCTATTGATTTAATTTCATTTCTTACTAACAAAACAACCCCACCCCCTCTGCCAACCTGCCTATCTTATCAATAGGATGTATATCCTTGGATATTTAGCTCCCAGTCTTGAGCCCCTTGCAGCCATGTCTCCGTAATGCCCACCACATCATATCTGCCAATTTCAATCTGCGCCACAAGCTCACTTACCTTATTTCATACATTGCGTGCATTCAGATACAACACCTTCAGTCCTGTATTTCCCGTCCCCTTTCTCATTGTCATCCCTTTATCTGATGTGCTTGAAGTTAGATTCCTAGCCCTTTCCAAACACTCTGTACTATTTTGTGTTCTGGATACTTTAATAGCCTCTCCTGGGCTCTCCTTTCTTTTCAGTTTTTTCATAATCTTCCATGAAGTTGAATCCACCCACCCCACACGTGAACCTGCTACTTAGTCATACTTCTTGGAGTTTTACCCTCCCCCCACCCCCCCACCCGCTTTCTAGTTTAAAATCATTTAAGAATGAAAAAAGAGATTCTCCCCAGAATGGTAAAAAAAATATAGTATAGGGCATATTACTGAGTCAGAAAGACCAACATGTTTTCACTGTCATAGAGTTGGACATTTAAATACAGCTTATTGGAAATTAAAAACTAAACTAGTGGCATTGGTGAAAGTGGCTGGTTTCTCCAAGAGGGAAGCTTGTGAGAAATCATTACCTTCTAATGTATTTACCATGGGTGTAAATAGAGACATGAGGGATTATGAAGGATTTCTATTTGAAGGGGAAGTCACTCCCAGAAAGAACCTGAAAGATTGTTATCCTGTGAGATACTGGTTTAGCTCAGTGCTAAATATTTAGACTTTTCTTCAAAAAGCTCACTGAATAAAAATGTATTGGTACAGGGTATTGATGGGGAGTGTGTGACTATCCCATTGTGTAGAGTGAATTTAAACTATGCTTTAGTAAAAGGCTCTGTTATTGTTGGTATTGTTTCTAAATTACTGATTACAGATATAGATTTTATATTTGGGAATGATTGAGCAGGTGATATTGTTTTTCCACATGGGCTGTGTTCACAGTTCAGAAGATGTTTCTGAGAGTAAAAAGCCGTTGCCTATTGGTGACCCAGTTAAGTAACAACCTGATATAAATAAAGATACTGATGTACCCAACCAAGTACTGGACAGTGTAGAGTCAGGAAAAGTGCCTGAAGCATTTTAAGATAAAAGTCCACCACAGAAGGGACTAAGACCTCAAAGTAACCCTGAAGGGTTAATGACCCCTAACACTGAATTACATGTAGCTGCCAGTGCTGAGGCAGAACAAGATATGGGAGCAGCAGGTTGGGATAGGCAATAAATGCTGGCCCAGCCAGTGAAGCCCACATCCTGTGAATGAATAAAAGAAAAGTTCAGGCAAATGGACAGTTCACAAAAAAATACATTTAAAACCCCAACATGATCAGAATGAAGTAGGTTTTGTGAGCGATGTGGAAGATTCAAAAGCTCGAATAAAGATGAAAGTCCAGAATGAAGAAGTTGTCAACATTGCTGGAAAGGAATGAAATAAAACTGGGTCTGAATGGGCACACCTTTAATAAACCTTTGGGATGTTCCCAGGAACAGAAGTGAATGAACCTTCAAGATATCATTAAGTATAAGGGAAATTGTGGGAAGAAGTTAAAATGTAGAACTATAAACTATAAACTATAGTGTTCAGTTCGTAATGCTGATTTTTAATATTCTTTTGTTTTTTTATACAGTAAAGTTTGTTTTTGTTTGAAAATGTGGAATCTTGTGGTGTAATTCTTTCAGTTATCACTGGGTGTTCAAACTTCTCTTTAAATGTTAACAGTTCTGACTGGGATTGTAACAATCGGCACAAACAATATTTCAAAACAAATCCAAGAGGCAAAAATACAATTTTCCTTACTTCATACAAAGCATTATTACATTGTAAGACATCCCGCTTCTCGGATCCCCAGTAATTTCTTAGATTGAGCACTTCTTTTTGTGAAACAATTTGATTATTGATGGCGGAAAATTGAATTAATTGTAGTCCCTTCTAAAGCAGGAGGGCTATCGCCCAGCACAGAGGCTAATTTGGGATTTCTCTTATAGGCCATTTGTTAGGGACTAAAACTTCCTCCTGTATCCAACATCTGTGAGTAAAACACTTTCTTTTCTCCCCCTTCCCATTTCTTTTCTCATTCTGGAGGGAAATTGTTGACTTGCAGGAACTGAAGGGAAAGGAAGTGAATCCAGGGAGGGTGCAGACTTTGGAAAGGTTGGCCCAGGTCTCTCTCTCTCTCTCTTTAAAACATTGACATCCTTTGCTCCCTCAGCTTGGTACATTTATTTGTCTGGCTAAAAGGACGATCTCTTTCCTATTGTTCACAATTAAAGGGGTGGTTTCCCCAGGAGATGGATGACATTTAAGGGGACAGTAAATTAACTTGGGACAGATATGTCTAGTGTTGTTATATTGTACATATTAGATATATTATTTATGGTTCTGTATTAAAGTATTTTTTATGACAATACAATACTGTAGCGTCACTATACATTTCCAGTCAGAGTCATTACTGCACAGAAGGAGCCCATTCGGCAACTCGAGTCCATGTCAACTCTCTGTAGAACAATCCAGTCAGTTGCATTCCCCCCATATATGCCCTTCCCCTGCAAGTTTATTTCCTTCATGTTCCCATCCCATTTCATTTTGAAATCACTGATCATTTTTGCTTGCACCATCTTCATGTGCAGCCAATCGAATTCATGGCACTGGCTAAATAATGTTCTTTCTCACATCCTCCTTGTATTTTGAATCAAGTAATATTGGTTTGTAGATTACACACATATTTAGACTGGTAATTTATGACTATATATAAACATTAATGTTGCTGTCAGCATGAAGATTTTCAGGTCTCTGTTTCCTGGACTGGAAGTGGTGAGCATGGACCTGTCCACCAGCTTGAAATGGTACCTTCAGGAGAATTAGAAGGGCGTATATTAGGTACAGCAGAGTGAGAATGTAGGGACAATGTGTGGGATGGAGATTTACAGATTTTGGGAACAAGAGAGGAAAGAATATTCCATAGAAACTAGAATTGTCTGTTCTGAGTTCCTATCCTGTGTTGACAGTGATGACTTTTGTAAATTCTTTTTACAGAATATTAGAAGAGAAGGATTTACAGACAGAAATCTCAAACCAAACATCACCTCAAGATCTGACAAAGCCACTCAATGCTTCGGACCTGAATATCATCAGCTTTAAACGTGGGAGAAATGTTTGTGAGTTCTTTCCACTTCAGAAGATTTTAAACATTAGTGTGACTGATCGTCAAACCTGGAGAGACACAAGGACACCCACACCATGGAGAAATGGTGGAAATGTGGGCACTGTTGGAAGGGATTCCGCTTTTGGTCTGAGCTGAAGATTCATCGACACACACATACTGGAGAGAAGCCATTCACCTGCTCTGAGTGTGGGAAGGGATTCGCTCTGTCATCCCATCTGCTGAGACACCAGCAAGTTCACACTGGGGAGAGGCCATTCACCTGCTCTGCATGTGGAAAGGGATTCACTCAGTCAGCCCACCTGTTGAGACACAAGCGACTTCACACTAGGAAGAGGCCATTCACCTGCTCTGAGTGTGGGAAGGGACTCAGTCGCTTATGCAGCCTGTGGGCACACCAGCGGGTTCACATTGGGGAGAGGCCATTCACCTGCTGTGCGTGTGGGAAGGGACTCTGTGATTCATCCAGCTTGCTGAAACACCAGCAAGTTCACACCAGGGAGCAGCTGCTCACCTGCTCTGTGTGTGGGAAGGGATTCACTCAGTTATCCCACCTGCTGTCACACCAGCGAGTTCACACTGGAGAGAGGCCATTTATCTGCACCGTGTGCAAGAAGGGATTCCGTGTGTCATTCACCCTGCAAATACACCAGTGAGTTCACAATGGGGAGAGGCTGTTCACCTGTTCTGAGTGTGGGAAGGGATTCACTCAGTCATCCCACCTGCTGACACAACACCAAGTTCACACTGGGGAGAGACCGTTCATCTGCTCCGAGTGTGGGAAGGAATTCACTCAGTCCTCCAGCCTGCGGAGACACCAGAAAGTTCACAAGTGATTACAGATTTTGCTGTTATTGCTGTTGTTAATCTCATCCAGGACCGCACGATGATTGCACAATGTTCAGCGCCATTCGATGATTCCTCAGATACTGAAGCAGTCCATGTCCAAATGCAGCAAGGCCTGGACAATATCCAGGCCAGAGCTGACAGATGGCAAGTAACATTTGTGCCACACAAGTGCCGGGCAATGGCCATCTCCAACAAGAGAGAATCTAACCATCGCCTCTTGACATTTAAAGACATTACCATCGCTGAATCTCCCAATATCAACATCCTGGCTATTATCATTGACCAGAAACTGAACTGGATGAGCCGTATGAACATTGTGGCTACCAGAGCAGGTCAGAGTCTGGGAGTCCTGCGGCGAGTAACTCACCTGACTCCCCAAAGCCTGTCCACCATCTACCTGGTACAAGTCAGGAGTGTGATGCAATAAACTCCACTTGCTGGGATGATTGCAGCTCCAACAACACTTCAGAAGCTTGATACCATCCAGGACATAGCAGTCCACTTGATTGGCACCCCATCCACAAACATTCACTCCCTCCACCGCCGACAAACAATGGCAGCAGATTGTACCATCTACAAGATGCACTGCAGGGACTCAACAAGGCCCCTTAGACAGCACCTTCCAAACTCACAACCATTACCATCTAGATGGACAAGAGCAGCAGATGCATGGGAACACCACCACCTAGAAGTTCCCCTCCAAGCCACTCACTATCCTGACTTAGAAATATGTCACCATTCCTTCACTGTTGCTGGGTCAAAATCCTGGAACTCCCTCCCTAACAGCACTGTGCGTGTACCTACACCACACGGGGCTGCAGCAATTCAAGGAGGCGGCTCACCACCACCTTCTCAAGTGCAGTAGGGATGGGCAATAAATGTTGAACTGAATGAATAAAAAAAAATTGGATTAGGCCAATTAAGTGTTTTGGAGTAACATTACTCAGTAAGAACTGTCCACAAGTTGGACAGGGGTAAGGAGAAAGCTGGAGAATCTTTTACATCCAGGCTTGATCTGTTGCTTGAAGCATATGTCCTTATGTACGAGTAACTTAGAACTCATGGTTCTCCTTCAGGAGAAGACAAGATCGAGTAGATATTACCCCAGGCAGGGCCATAAAAGAACTGAAAAATAACGGAGTGAAATTGAGTGAGGGGTCGGAGAGAGAGTTCTCCTCCCCCTCAAGGTGTGGACTGTAAGAATCCTGGGGGCCCCCTACTTCGGGTTTTTTTGCTAATTAGTGAACATTTAATTAAAAACTATGGCTGTGCATTTATTTTTAATTTGATTGTTACACTTCTCCTGTTTTATTCCTGTTGTGATTACTCTCTGGGTGAGGATGGTTGACAGGTGACAGGATGGGAAATTGTGGTTTGGGTCTTCATTAACCAAATGTTTTATTGATCCGAAAGGTGTAAAAGGGGCCAAACCTCAGCAGAAATCTTGCAGAGCTGAGAACAGATGACTTGCTATGTGGGAACAGGGAGATGAACAGCTCCCAGAGGACAGAGAAAACAAGAGTGCCTTGAATCCTAGATGACACCTGGGTGTCAAGACCACCATGTTTTCACTGCTTGGCATGGGAATGCTGACTCCCTGTACCGGGGTGGGAGCATAGGAAGCAAATTGTTTGAGAGTTTGGCATGGCTTGGGCGGGTACAGATGGTTCAATGACAGGTTTTGTAATTGGTCCGTTCAAATGTCAGCTCGGCAATTATTGGGTTAAATCAGTCTCCATAGACTTTGTGATGTAAAAAAGTATCAGAAGGGATTCCCCGAGCACAGAGATTTGTAGAGGTTTTACATATTGCATTGACTGGTGCCATGGCATCTGGGGCAGACCAGGGAGCATTTATGTGGAGATGGTGCTTCTACCCAGAGTGTAATGGTAATGCTGCTGCACTTTGATACTACTGCTCAGACATGAGCATGTGTCAGGTCTTATTTATAATGAACAAAATCTAACCACTGTCACCAATAAGGGTTATCACCGTGAATCATTTCAGAGTTTGGGAAAAGGGGATAAAGGGTCAATTGACTCCCTGAACCCCATTTTCTAACATTGCTGTGTCATAAATAAAATCTCATCTCCCCCTCTGGCTCCTTTGCCAATTACCTTAGAGAGACTGACTTTCTGTTCAAGAGCCTGCCAACTCCTCTTACCCACTTTCCCTAAAGTGCAGAAATCTAATCATGAACAGTCCAGAAAAATCGAATGTTTTTACTGATATAAGTTTATTAATGAAACAAAATGTGGTTAATAAACAGAAAATTACTTGAGGATTAAAGACAACCAGAGTAAAAGGATGTGCACAATGTTCTGGACCCAAATGGTTTCTCTTCGGCCACTCTGTAACCTGTTCCTGTGACTCCCTGCTTTGGACATTGGAGCATTGAACCCTGGGGGTTGGGTCACCATCAGCACCAATCACTCCCTCCTGTGTCCCAATTGGTTGAAGGCCCATTTCCCAATCAGTCCTCCAGCACCTTCCTGTCTCTCTGTCAGTGCAACGCCCAAGGCAGTTTCCCAACTGGGGCGCAGGCCCCGTTATTCTCAGCTAAATTCAGCCCTCAGCTCCATTGCCTGGCTGTCATTGACACGAGCAATAGAAAGACAGAAAGGTGCTGGAGGCTCAAATAGGAAGTTGAAACTTGTGGCTCTAAACCAACATTTCAACATTTGTCACTCAAACACTTGTTATTTATACTGGGGATTTTATTACTAGATTTAGACACTGGAAGTAAAGGGTAACTTTCCATTTCTAATGTTGTTTTGTCTATAATGTCAGCCATGGCTCAGTGGGTAACACGCTCACCTCTGGGTCAGAAAGTTGTGGGTTCAAATCCCACCCAGGACCTGAGGACAAAAATTAAAGCCCACATTCCCAGTGCCAGCACTGAGGGAGTGCTGCACTGTCAGAGCAACGTTCTTTCAAATGAGATGTTAAACTGCCAACTTCATCTGCCTTCTCATGTAGATGTAAAAGACCCCACAGCCATTATTTCAAAGAAGAACAGGGGAGTTATCCCCAGTGTCCTGGCCAATATTCATCCCTCAATCAACATCAGTAAAAACAGATAATCTGGTCATTATTACATTGCTGTGTGTGGGATCTTGCTGTGTGTAAAATGGCTGCTGTGTTCCTGCATTACAACAGTGACTGCAGCTTCATTGGCTATAAAGTGCTTTGGGGGCGTCCTGTGGTCGTGAAAGGCGCTATAGAAATGCAAGTCCTTGTTTAATTGTCAGCAAACTTGGACATATTACTCTCGGTCACTCATCGAAATCATTCATAGAGATTGATAGCTCATTTTGTGTGTGAACCTCCTGTTTGACACATTTCCAAATGCTTTTTGAAAATCCAAACACACCACATCCAAGATGAGGAATTTTTTGTTTTAAAAATCACAGCGAGTTGTTGTGATTTGGAATTTACTGCCTGAAAATGCGCTGGAAGCAAATTCAACTGTATCTTTCAGAAGGGAATGGGACAGATTCTTGAAAGGAAAAGAAAGTTGCAGGGCGATGGGATTAATTGGACAGCTCTTTCAAAGAGCTAGCAGGCGCATGATGGGCTAAATGGCCTCCTCCTGTGCTCTATGGGCCTCGTGTGCATTGAAAGGGAGGGGATCATCTTCACTTGTGGGTGACATATTAAAGAAAGCAGTGCCTCCTCTTCTCTGAATGTTTAGTTTAACATTTAAATCTCCCCTTAACATTCTCTGAAATGACAGATGGAATTTAATTCAGAGAATTGGGAGGTGATGTGATTTGGCAGAGGGGATAGAGAGAGGAAATATAGACTTAATAGCACAGTTCTAAAGAGTGAGCAGGGACAGAAGGACCTGGGGATTCATGTGCAGAGATCATTGAAGGTGGCAGGACAGAGTGAGAGAGGAATTAGCAAAGCACATGGGATCTTGGGCTTCACAAATAGAGGTATTGAGAACAAAAGCAGGGAAGTTTTGCTGAACCCTTTTAAAGCTCTGGTTAGGCCACAACTGGTCATCACACTTGAGGAAGGATGCGAGGGTCCCTGAGAGGGTGGAGAGGAGATTTACCAGAATGGTTCCAGGGATGAGGGATTTTAACCACAAGGTTAGGTTGGAGAAGTGGGATTGTTTTCCTTGGAGCAAAGGAGGTTGAGGGGAGATTTGATAGAGGTGTACAAGCTTATTATGACAGGTTTAGATAAGGTGGACAAAAAAAGCTGTTCCCATCAGCTGATGGTACAATGATGATGGGGACACAGATTTAAGGTTTTGTACAGGAGATATATCTACATCACTGTTCTCTCACTGGCACTGGGTCAAATCCTGGAATCCCTCCTTAACAGCACTGTGGGTGTACCTACACCACATGGGCTGCAGCGGTCCAAGAAGACAGCTCACCACCACCTTCTCAAGGGGCAATTAGGGAGGGGCAACAAGTGCTGGCACAGCCAGTGACACCCACACCCCTGAAAGAATGAAAATGAAAAGATATGGGGGGAAATTAGGAGGAACATTTTTACACCGCGAGTGGTAATGACCTGGAACTCACTGTCGACGAGGTGGGTGGAAGCAGAGACAGTAAACGGTTTCAAAAGGAAACTGGATGGGCAATTGGGGGAAATACATTTTCAGGGCAACAGGGATAGAACAAGGGAATGGGACTGACTAGTTTACTCTGCAGTGAGCTGGCATTGACACGATGGATTGAATGGACTCCTTCTCTACCCGAATGACTCTGACATCCAAAAAGAATAATTTCAGCTGCTCCAGTCTCTCCAACTAACTGAAGTCTCTCATCCCTGGTGCCATTCTCATAAATCCCTGCACCTTCTCTAAGAACTTCACATCTTTCCAAAAGTGTGGGGCCCAGATATAGGGTTCCATTCTAGAGGGATAGAATTGAAAAGCAGGGAGGTTATGTTCAACTTGTTTCGAACCATGGTTAGACTACACTGGGAGTACTGTCAACATTTGTGATCTCCATTTGGAAAAAGGAAATAGAGGCACTGGAGAAGGAGCAACAAAGATTCACAACAATAATATCAGAACTGAAAGCATTTAACCCTCAGGAAAGGCTGGGGCTGCTTTTCTCTAGAAAAGAGAAGGCTGAAGTGTGACCTGATGGAAGTCTTTTAGAATATGAAGGGGTTCAATAATCCAAAAGGTATTTCATGAGAAGCCTCTACCCAGCAAGTGGTGCGAATATGGAACTCATAACCATAGCGAGTGCTTGAGGTGAATAGCCTGAATACATTTAAGGGGAAGCTAGATACATACATGAGGGAGAAAGGAATAGAAGAATGTGCTGATGGGGGAACATGAAGAGGGGTGGGTGGAGGCTCATGTGGAGCATAAATACCAACATAGACCAATTGAGCCGACCGGCTTGGCCCTGTGCTGTAGACTCAATGGGACAGAGACAAATATATTTATTTTGGATCTACCTGTAGTGGTAGGAAAACACTATTTACTATCCAGGATAAAACAAATGTCGTTCATCAGCTTTTGTGGATCATTTCAATGGAAATGATTGTTGACTTGCAGGAACTGAAGGGAAAGGAAGTGAGTGAGGGCGCAGACTCTGGAAAGGTTGGCCCAGGTCTCTCTCTCTCTCTGTCTTAAAGACATTGACATCCTTTGCTCCCTCAGCTTGACACATTTATTTGTCTGGCTAAAAGGATGGTCTCTTTCCTAATGTTCACAATTAAAGGGGTGGTTTCCCCAGGAGATGGCTGACATTTAAGGGGGAAGTAAATGAATATAAGACAGGGGTATGTTTGGTTGTTATGTGATGCCTTGTCCATAGACTATTTAAGGCTTTATAAAGTTCATTTATTCTTAGTTGTTGGCTTATAATATAGTATTGTAGCCACAGTTATATATTTCCAGTCAGAATCATTATCGCAGAGAAAAGAATATTCAGCAACTCGAGTCCATGCTGAATCACATCCCAATTTCTTTCCTTCAAAGGTCCCTTCCAGTTTCATTTTGGAATCATTCATTGTCTTTGCTTCCACCACCTTCATAGACAGCGATTTCCAGGCCAGAAACACTTGCTGCAGAATTCAAGTTTCACCTCATCCTCTCTGTATTGCTAATCAGTAAATATACATATATATTTCCATACATAGATATTTAGGTTAGCAGCCTGCCTAAGATTTTCAGGTCTCTGTGTCCAGGACAGGAAAAAGTGACCACGGATCTGTCAGTCAGCATGAATCAGCACCTTCAGGAGAATTGGGAGGGTGTGTATTAGGTGTGGCAGAGTGAGAATGGAGGCAAGTGGATGGGATGGAGATTTATATTTGGGAAGCAAGAGAGGAAAGAATTTCCCATATAAACTGGAATTGTCTCTTAATTTCTATCTTGTATTGACAGTGATGATTTTTGTAAATTCCTTTCACAGGATATTAGAAGTGGAAGATTTGCAGACAGAAATCTCAAATTCACTTCAAGATCTGACAGAGTCATTTGGTTAATTGGGTCTTGAATATCATTGGCCCTTTGAACCGAGCAGGAGAAATGTTTGTCTGTTCTGTCTGCTTCAAAGGTTTTAAGCCTCAGTGTGACTGGAAAAGTACCGAGAAAGACGCACCTGAGTGAGTGTTCCAGTGCACTGACTGTGGAAAGAGCTTTAACCAGACACACAAGCTGAAAAATCATTGCCTCATTTACAGTGAGGAGAAACCACACGTGTGCTTTGTGTGTGGATGAAGCTGCCTTTGATCATTGAAACTGGAGAGACATAAGTACATCCACACCATGAAGAAACCGTGGAAATGTAGGGTCTGTGGGAGGGGATTCAAAGCCTCACCTGAGCTGGAGATTCATTGACGCAGCCACACTGGGGAGAGGCCGTTCACCTGCCCTGAATGTAGGAAGGGATTCAGTGATTCATCCAACCTGCTGATGCACCAGTGAGTTCACAATGGGGAAAGACCGTACATCTGCTTTGAGTGCGGGAAGGGATTCACTCGGTCATCCAACTTGCAGACACACCAGCGAGTTCACAGTGGGGAGTGACCATTTACATGCCCTGAGTGTGGGAAGACATTCGCTCTGTTATCCCACTTGCAGACACACCAGCGAGTTCACACCGGGGAAAGACTGTACACCTGCTCTGAGTGCGAGAAGAGATTTACAAATTCATCAAATCTGCAGAAACACAAGTGAGTTCACACTGGGGAAAGGCCATTCACTTGCTCTGAGTGCGGAAAGGGATTCGTTCAGTTATCCAAGCTGCTGTTACACCAGCAAGTTCACACTGGTGAGAGGCCATTCACCTGCTCTGTTTGTGGGAAGGGATTCACTCAGTCATCCAACCTGCTGACACACCAGTGAGTTCACAAGTGATTCCAGGAGTTCGATTCTGCTGTTATTGCTGCTGTTAATCACATCCAGGACTGAACCATGTTCATTCTGACACTTGGTGAAGTGGGAGGGTCGGAGGGTTTCTTTCTGCTGGACTGGCCGGTCTCACAACTTTGCTTCCAGTGGCTGATGCTCTTTGAGCCTGGGAGTGCATATTTCCACAAAAGCTGATGAAGTGCATTTATCTTCTCCTGGATAGTAAAGAGTGTTTTTCCTACCACTACAGGTAGATCTAAAATAAATACATTTGTCTCTGTTCCATTGAGTCTACAGCACAGGGCCAGGCCAGTCAGCTCAATTGGTCTCTGTCAGTATTTATGCTCCACATGAGCCTCCACCCACCCCTCTTCATCTCCCCCCATCAGCATATCCTTCTATTCCTTTCTCCCTCATGTATGTATCTAGCTTCTCCTTAAATGTTTTCATGCTATTCAACTCAACCACTTGCTGTGGTAGCGAGTTCCACATTCTCACCACTCGCTGGGTAAAGAGGTTTCTCATGAAATCCCTATTGGTTTATTGAATCCCCTTCATCATCTTAAAGACTTCCATCAGGTCACCCTTCAGTCTTCTCTTTTAGAGAGAAAAGCAGCCCCAGCCTTTCCTGAGGGTTAAATGCTCTCAGTTTTTGTATTATTTTTGTGAATCTCTGTTGCCCTTTCTCCAGTGCCTCTATTTCCTTTTTCTAAACGGAGATCACAAATATTGACAGTACTCTCAGTGTAGTCTAACCATGGTTTGAAACAAGTTGAAAATAACCTCGCTGCTTTTCAATTCTATCCCTCTAGAATGGAACCCTATATCTGGGCTCCACACTTTGGGAAAGATGTGAAGTTCTTAGAGAGGGTGCAGAGGAGATTTACAAGAATGGCACCAGGGATGAGGGTCTTCAGTTAGTTGGAGAGACTGGAACAGCTGAAATTTCTGTCTTTGGATCATGGAGTCATTAGAATTTACAAGGAGGCCATTCAGCCTATCAAAACCATATTTCCCTCAAGTGCCCATCCAATTGGCTTTTGAAGTTGTTCATCATCTCTGCTTCCACCCTGCTCATAGGCAGCGAGTTCTAGGTCATTCCCACTTGCTGTGTGAAAATATTCCTCCTCACATCCCCCCTGCATCTCCTGCCCCCAACCTTAAATCTGTGTCCCCCTCATCCTTATACCATCAGCTGATGGGAACAGCTTTTCCTTCTCCACCTTATCTAAACCTGTCATAATCTACTGCATCTCTATCAAATCTCCCCTCAACCTCCTGTGCTCCAAGGAGATCAACCCCAGCCTGATGCCCACAATAAAGAGCAAACAAGAAATGTTAAAGCCTGAAATCAATTGGGAATGTTTGATTTCTGTTTTAAGGATATGATGAATATATTGTTTTGGACAGTAAAGGAATTGGAGTAACTCACCCGGGTGATCAGTGGAATGTATCAATCCGGTATCCACCTACATTCTAGTGAAAGTCAGGGAGCTGTAGATGAGATGAATAAGTTGATAGATTTCTCTGGGAGATATTTCTATCATTTGCCTCTGAACCTTCTTTTTAAGGAAAATCACATTTGAAAACCGAAAGGTGTAAAAGGGGCCAAACTTCAGCAGAAATCTGGCAGAGCTGAGAACAGACGACTTGCTATGTGGGAACAGGGAGATGAACAGCTACCAGAGGACAGAGAAAACAAGAGTGCCTTGAATCCTAGATGACACCTGGTTGTCAAGGCCACCATGTTTTCACTGCTTGGCATGGGAATGCTGACTCCCTGTACCGGGGATGGAGCGTGGGAAGCCAATTGTTTGAGAGTTTGACGTGGCTTGGGTGGGTACAGATGGTTCAATGACAGGTTTTGTAATTGGTCTGTTCAAATGTTAGCTCGGCAATGATTGGGTTAAATCAGTCTCCATAGACTTTGTGACGTAAAAAAGTATCAGAAGGGATTCCCCGAGCACAGAGATTTGTAGAGGTTTTACATATTGCATTGACTGGTGCCATGGCATCTGGGGCAGACCAGGGAGCATTTACGTGGAGATGGTGCTTCTACCCAGAGTGTAATGGTAATGCTGCTGCACTTTGATACTACTGCTCAGACATGAGCATGTGTCAGGTCTTATTTATACTGAATAAAATCTAACCACTGTCACCAATTAGGGTTACCACTATGAATCAATTCAGAATTTGGGATAAGGGGATAAAGGGCTAATTGATTCCCTGAACCCCATTTTCTAACATCGCTGTGTCAAAAATAAAATCTCATCTCCCCCTCTGGCTCCTTTGCCAATTACCTTAGAGGGACTCACTTTCTGTTAAAGAGCCTGCCAACCCCACTCACCCACTTTCCCTAAAGTGCAGAAATGTAATCATGGAAATTTCAGAAAAATTAAATACTTCAACTGATACAAGTTTATTAATGAAACAGAATGTGGTTAATAAACAGAAAATTACTTGAGGATCAAAGACAACCAGAGTAAAAGGATGTGCACAATGTTCTGGACCCAAATGGTTTCTCTTTGGCTCCTCTGTGCCCTGTTCCTGTGACTCTCTGCTTTGGACACAGAGGCACTGAACCCCGGGGGTCGGGTCACCATCAGCCCCGGTCACCCCCTCCCATGTCCTGAGTGGTCGGAGGCCCATTTCCCAGTCAGTCCTCCAGCACCTTCCTGTCTCTCTATCAGTGCGACACCCATGGCAGTTTCCCAACTGGGGCGCAGGCCCCGTTATTCTCAGCTAAATTCAGCTCTCAGCTCCATCGCCTGACTGTCATTGACACGGGCAATAGGGAGACAGAAATGTGCTGGAGGCTCAAATGGGAAGTTGAAACTTATGGTTTGAAAGCAAAACGTAAACATTTTTCAGTTAAAAACATGTCATTTATACTGGGGTTTTCGTTATTAGCTTCAGTGAGTGAGGTGTCCATAAAAGTGTTCATTTTGAAAAGGAAAGATTTGAAAAGCAGGGAAGTTATGCATCACCAGATTCGTTCCATAGTTAGACTCCACTGGGCGTACTGTTAACACTTGTGACCTCCATGTAGTAAAAGGAAATAGGAACAAATAGTCATTTGGTAGGATAGAACTATTCAGTGGCAACATGAGTGGTGTTCCCCACTAACAGGATGCTGCTGTCAAGGCAAAAAGACATTCCACCTGTCAGACAAATGAGTAATGTGGTATATGAATTTCAGTGCCAGTGCGATGCAAGGTATGTAGGTTGTAAGTCCCAACTGGCGGGTCGTATCAAACAGCATGTCCCTTCAGCTGTTCACAACAGGTAAAGTACTGACTGTACCCAACCAGCCATGCTTGCCAATCTCAAAACATAGTGTCCAACATGAAATGTGATTCTGTGATTGGACAGCACTTGCTAAACAATCCTGATTGTGCTAAGAATTACACTGATAACCAATTTAAGATTATCAGCTGGTCTCGCAGTGTGACTCAATTACTCGTGCGAGAAGCTACACATTTTTACACACAGGGCCCTGTCATTTGCAGACAGAAGGAGCATTGTGCCTTTTTCAACTAAACAAAAGCTTGGGGATAGATATTCCCTGGTTCATTAGCCATGGCTGTACCTTGACCAATCAGAGTTGATTTGCCTGGTTTGAATTTAAACAAAAGCGTGGCAGTGAACTGTTCCCGGGTGCCTTTTCCATGGCAACACTGCTGCCAATCACAGCCCACTTGCCAACTAATCGGCACTTTCTTCTCATGCAGTATAAATTGTTCTGCACTTACAATTGTAACTCCTGCGAATCTGTCCCGATGACTCCAAGACAAAAAGCTTCGACAGCATGTCTCTTTTTTCAGAAATACAGGCACTGGAGAAAGTGCCTGGACCTTTAAAATGCTCTCTGCCCCTCACTCTTAATTTTACTTAGCAGGATCTTTTCAAGGTTCCTGTCCTTCTTTTGACTAGAAGGTCTGCTTGGGACTTTCCCCTGTTTCACTCCCTTAGATTTTGGGGTCTTTTCCTTAGCCTGGGACTGGCTGCCTGAGCCCTTCTAGGCTGCTTCTCTGGCAGCTATCTTCAAAACCAGCTGAACTCCAACAGCTTTCAAAACAAACCGCTGTTTCTTTAGATTTTCTGTGAGTCTGTGGGAGCGACCTGTCTCTCTGGGCCCCTGTTGCTAGGCAAAAGCACTGCTTTTTCTACTCTTGTGTTTGCTTAACTTCACAAAACTCATTAAAAATGCAGGCACCTTTTAGAGTGAAGCTAAAACTCAATTTGACCTTTCTTAACACGCAGATACAGAAATTCAAATCAAACTTAAACATTAAAGCTAAAACTCATTCCTAACACCCACAAATACAAATATAATTTCCTTAAACTATCTCTATTTCCTAACACTAGCATCACACTGGCACTAAAATTCATGTCCCACATTACACATTTGTCTGATAGGCAGAATGCCTTTTTGGCTTGGCGGCAGCATCCTGTTAGTGGGGAATACCACTTGTGTTGCTACTGCATAGCAGCAGCGTGAAACAGCGAGCTTCAGCAGCCGCTCAAATGTTGCTGAGTGCCAGACGAAAAGCTTCGATGTGTCTCTCTTTTCAGCAACACTTGGAGTTTACCTCCTGCTGAGGGCCATTTGTTAGCTCTTCCCAGGCAGTTGTACAGAGAATAGGCAACAAGACGCTGTCCTATCCAGTGAGGAATGTTGACATGGAAACCTGAAACAGGAGGTCTCGACGTTTCCAGGGAACTGTCAAAAATTCCTTCATGGGATGTGGGTGTCGCTGACGAGGACAGCATTTGTTGTTCATTCCTAATACCTCCTGGACTGAGGTCTTGCCACAGCATTACAGAGGGCAGTAAAGGGTCAATCACATTGTTGTGGCTCTGTCATCACAGACAGACCAGACCACATAAGGACAGCAGATTTCCTTCCCTAAAGGACATTAGAGGACCAGATAGGTTTTTACAACAGCCAATGATACTTTCATGGCCACCATGACTGAGACTAGTTTTGTATTCCAAATATAATTAATCAAATTCACATAACAGGCCACAGAGGGATTTGAACCCATGTCACCAGAATGTGCCTCTGAATCCAGATATATTACCACTACACTATCATCTCATCATTGCTTGATACATACTCAAGTAAGCATCTAATCAATGCCTTCCACCTGTAAATGCTTAACCTCAATTGATACAATTAACAGCCACAGTCTGAACAGAAGGCTCTCTAATCGTGGTGACTGCCAGGGTGTCTCAATCAGTCGGATGACTCTGTGAATCCCTTTCCACACTCACAACAGTTGAACTCTCCTCCATGTGCACTTGCCTGTGCTTCTGCAACCTGGATGAATCTGCGAATCCCTTCCCAAACTCAGAGCAGGTGAACGGCCTCTCCCCAGTGTGAACTCGCTCATGTCTCCTGAGGCTGGAGAATTCCCCGAATCCCTTCCCACACTTGGAGCAGGTGAACGACCTTTCTCCACTGTGAACTCACTGGTGTGTCAGCAGATTGGTTGACCGAGTAAATTGTTTTCCACACACGGAGCAGGGGAATGGTCTCTCTACGGTGTGAACCGCCTGGTGTTGCAGCAGGGTTGATAACTGAGTGAATCCCTTCCCACAATCAGAGCAGGTGAATGGCATCTTCCCAGTGTGAACTCACTGGTGGTTCTGCAGGGCAGGTGAATTAGTGAATCCCTTCCCACACTCAAAGCAGCTTCTCCCTGGCATGTATTCACTGGTGTCTCCACAGCTGGTTGAAAGAGTGAATCCCTTTCCACAAAGGAAACATTGGAATGACCTCACCCCAGTATGAACTCGCTGGTGTCTCGTGAGGCTGGATGAATTGCCGAATCCCTTCCCACACACAGAGCAGGTGAATGGCCTTTCTCCGGTGTGAACTCGCAAGTGTGTCAGCAGACTGGATGATCTAGTAAATCCCTTGCCACACTCAGAGCAGGTGAATGGCCTCCTTCCAGCGTGAACTGCCTGGTGTCGCAGCAGGGTTGAAAACTGAGTGAATCCCTTCCCACAAATGGAGCAGGTGAATGGCCCCTCCCCGGTATGAAACTGCTCGTGTGCCTGCAAGTTGGATGAGTGAGTGAATCCCTTCCCACACTCAGAGCAGGTGAATGGCCTCTCCCCGGCGTGACTGCGTCAATGTGTTTCCAGCTCAGACAGGGCTTTGAGTCCCTTCCCACAATCCCCACATTTCCAAGGTTTCTCCATGGTGCGCGTGTCCTTGTGTCTCTTTAGGTTCTACAATCAAATGAAGCCTCATCCACACAGAACATGTGCACGGTCTCTCCTCACTGTGGATGGCGATGTTTTTTCACGCTGTGTAACTGGTTAAAGCTCTTTCCACAGTCAGTGCACTGGAAACACTCTCACTCGAGTGTCTTTAAGAGAGAGAGAGACCTGGGCCAACCTTTCCAGAGTCTGTACCCTCCCTGGATTTACTTCCTTTCCCTTCAGTTCCTGCAAGTCAACAATTTGCCCCCAGAATGAGAAAAGAAATGGAAAGGGGGAAACATTGATTTCCTCACAGATGTTGCCCAGAGGAGGAAATTTCAGTCTGAAGCTCATTGTCCAACTTCCGCATTGTGACGTCCACAATGGAACCCTGCCTGAATCAGCCAATAGGAATCACTCTGCTCCACGGTGACGTCCTCAGGTTCCAGTCACTCACTTTCAATGTGCAAAATCCCATAGAGCACAGAAGGAGGCCATTCAGCCCATCATGCTCAAGCCAGCTCACGAAAGAGCTGTCCAGTTAATCCCATTGCCCTGCCATTTTCATTTCCTTTCAAGAATCTGTCCATTTCCCTTTTGAAGGATAGAGTCCAATCTGCTTCTTGCACCATTTTCAAACAGTGAATTCCAAATCACAGCAACTCACTGTGTTTTAAAACAAATCATTCAGGATATGGTGTGTTTGCATTGTCACAGAGTATACGAAATGGTTTCAGACATTGTTATTACTCAAAATTAAGACTCAATCTTTAACAATGATTTTGATGAGAGGATCGATTGTCATATATCCAAATTTGGGGACAAATTTTAAAATCCATTTCTATAGCACCTCTTATAACCACAGGACTTGCTAAAGCTTTTAAAAGCCAGTCAAGTACTTGTGAAGTGTTGTCACTGTTGCAATGTAGGAAACTGTGGGTAGGCCTAGGTAATCAAATTTAGTTTTAAACATCAATCACTTTCATTCCGTATTCACTGTTCGAAGTAGCAAGGTCAAGGAAGCCATTTTAAACTCTAATGTGGTTGGATCTGTATTTTAAAAATTAACACTGTATAAATGTAAATCATTCTCTAAAATGCACAGCTAGCAGAAATTGTTTACACAAAGAAATTATTTCTTAATATTCAAAATCTACAAGACATCATATTCTGCCAATGTCCAGCTCAAGAATAAGGCTCATTGTTCAAGCCGATTCAGATTAGTGTTAGCTGTTAGTATTAGCTGTTGTCCTCCATAGATTGTCTTCTTGAACCAGTGTATCTTCTATTAACCAAATCTATTAATTAATACTGTAATCTGCAGTTAACTATCAGTCAGTAATAGATGATTGAATAAGTAGTGAGCCTTAATTGAATTACAATTAATGAAAAAAAATGAATCAGTTGTGAAAGTAAAAGATTGAATTTTATTTGCTGTAAAAATGTAAAACCTTAATTGCTGTGTATGTAAAGAATGAGCAATGAAGAGAAATGTACTGGCAAGAGAGACCTTCAAGCTCTGATTAGCCTCAACATTTGAAACTGCCTGAATAAGGGATTGTATAGAATCAGATAAAGGGATAGTATGAAATAGTTCTATTGTATTCCTGTCTAATATAATGAGAGAAGAGGTGAAAATAATGGGGATCCAATTAAATTAACCGAGTGACCAAATTGACAAATTGTCATGTTACAACAGGCCCAACTCTGATGTGAGGTAATGGTCACTTTGGGGATAAAAGTAGAGGTTCTGAAGGTCTTCCTTGCTAGCCAAGTACTGAAGACTCCCGAGACTGAGTTCCAAGGAAATTACTGTCAGAGAAGGAGCCAGACTTCTGAGGGCGAATCCCACAAGAATTACTGTCAAAGAAGGAGCCAGAGAGGGTTACGCTTCTACAGACTGATCACCCACATGAAGTTGTAAAAGTCAATGTCTTGAAGTTGTGAAGTAAACATTTTTTGTTTAATAAACTTTTAAAATTTACTATCCAGGGAATTCTGCCTTTGGTTTGGACAAGATTTTAACAAATTAACGCAAAGTGAATTTATTAAATGGCAAGTTGGGGGTGGACGAAATAAATTAAGTTACAGATAACAAGATCAGATAATGTCAATCTTAAATTTAAAAACGTGTATTTATGTATCGTCTTTCACGACCACAATACACCCCAAAGTGCTTTACAGCCAATGATGTGTTTCAAAGGGAAGTCACAGTTGTAATATAGGAAACAGCAGCCAATTTGCACACAGCAAGATCCCACAAACAGCAATGTGATTATGACCAATGATGTGTTTTTAGTGACGTTGATTGATAAACATTGGCCAGGACACTGGGGATAACTCCTCTGCTCAACTTCAACATAGTGGCCACAGGAAGCTCTAAGTCCACCCAAAGCAGCGGACGGGGCCCTTGGGTTAGCATCTCATCCAAAAGACAGCAACCCTGACAGTGCAGCACTCCCTCAGTGCTGGCACAAGGAATGATGGATGTGATTTTTGTCCTCAGGTCCCTGGACTGGGACTTGAACCATCAACCTTCTGACTCAGAGGTGAGAGTGTGATCCACTGGTAGGAAAAATACTATTTACAATCCAGGATAAAATAAATGTATTTCATCAGCTTTTGTACATCATTTCAGTGGAAATGTGCACTCCCAGGCTCAAAGAGCATCAGCCCACTGGAAGCAAAGTCGTGAGACTGATCAGTCCAGTGGAAAGAAACCCTCCGACCCTCCCACTTCACCAAGTGTCAGAATGAACATTCTGTTCTATTTAGTAGAGCCAATCAGAGCCAGGTAGAACAAAACAGAGCCATATAGAGCCATACAGAGCCTGGCAGAGCTGACAAGACTCCGAAGGGTAACCTGGTAAACTAGTAAAACCCACTATGTGTGTTGATAGTCACAAAATCCCGAGAGCCTTTTCCAGATTGACCTGCTGATAACTGTGGCTTATGTCGAGTTTCGTATATATGGTTCCCCCTGCCTGGATGTGAATTAACAGCAGAATCCAACCCCTAGAATCACTTGCGAACTTGCTGGTGTCTCAGCAGACTGGATGTCTGAATGAATCCTTTCCCACACTCAGAGCAGATGAACGGCCTCTGCACATTATGAACGCGCTGATGCTTTCGTAAGGTGTATGAGTGACTGAAACCCCTCCCATATATGGAGCAGGTGAATGGTCTCTCCCTGATGTGAACTCGCTGGTGTGACGTCAGGTGGGATGTCTGAGTGAATCCTTTCCCACACTCAGAGCAGGTGAATGGTCTCTCCCTGATGTGAACTCGCTGGTGTGACGTCAGGTGGGATGTCTGAGTGAATCCTTTCCCACACTCAGAGCAGGTGAACGGCCTCTCCCCAATGTGAACTCGCTGGTGCATCAACAGCGTAGATAACTGAGTAAATCCCTTTCCACGCACGGAGCAGATGAATAGCCTCTCCCCTGTGTGAATGTGCCAGTGTGTTAGCAGGGTGGATTGGTCACTGAATCTATTCGCACACATCGAGCAGGTAAAAGGCTTCTCTCCAGTGTGAACCAACTGATGCCTCATCAGGTTGGATAACTGAGTGAACCCCTTCCCACACTCAGAGCAGGTGAACGGCTTCTCCCTGGTGTGAACACGGTGATGTGTCCACAGAATGTACGAATCATTAAATCTCCTCCCATAGACTGAGCAGGTGAATGACCTATCCCTGGTGTGAACTCGCTGGTGTGTCAGCAGGCGGGATGACTGAATGAAACCCTTCCCACGCTCACAGCAGGTGAATGGTCTCTCCCCAGAGTGATGGTGTTGATGAATTTCCAGCTGAGATGGGGATCTGAATCCCCTCCTGCAGTCCCCACATTTTCACCGTTTCTCCATGGTGCACGTGTCCTTGTGTCTCTCCAGTTGATGGTCAGTTGAAGCCTTGTCCTCACACAGAACACATGTACAGTCTCTCCCTGCTGTGAATGGTGATGTTTTTACAGGCTGTGTAACTGGTTAAAGCGCTTTCCACAGTCAGTACATTGGAGCACTCTCACTCAGGTGTGTGTGTGTCTCTGTGCTCTTCCAGTCACACTGATATTTAAAATCTTTTGAAGCAGACAGAACAGACAAACATTTGTCCTTCCAGGTTCAAAGGCCGATGATATCCAGATCTGATAAATGCAGTGACTCTATAAGATCTTGATGTGAGCTTTGGTGTGAGATTTCTGGTTGTAAATCCTCCCCTTCTAATATCCTGTAAAATGAATTTACAAATATGATCACTGTCAGTTCAGGGTAGAAAATCAGAACAGACTAGTTCTGTTGACTAGTTGCAATGGAACATTCTTTTCTCTGTCGCGTTGTCTGGTATCTGTCTGTAAATCCTCTGCTTCCAATGTCCTGCAACAGTTATTTACAAAAGTCATCACTGTTAGTACATGATAGAAATTCAGAAAAGACAATTCTAGTTTCTTGGTACATTCTTTCCTCTCTCATTTCCCAAAAGCTGTAAATCTCTGTCCCACACACTCTCCCTCCATTCTCACTCTGCTACACTGAATATACACCCTCCCAATTCTCCTGAAGATGCCGATTCATGCTGACCAACAGATCCATTGTCACTGTTTCCAATCCAAGACTTGAGAATATTCACATATGCACATTTACTGATTACAGATACAGGGAGAATCTGTGGGAGAATTTTATATGGCAGTGATTGGTCATGATCTGGAACTCGCTGCCCACGAGGATGAAGGAAGTGGAGACAATTCATGACTTTAAAATGAAATTGGATGGGCGCTGGGAGAAGTAAACTGACAGGGGACTAGAGATATAGAGGGGGAATGGACTGATTGGATTGGTCTGCAGAGAGTCAGCATGGACTGGAGGTGCCAAATGGGCTCCTTCTGTGCTGTGATGAGCCAATGACTGGAAATATATAAAATAGCCACAGGGCTATATTACAAGACGAGAAGTAACAATAAATGCACTTTATTGCAGCACCATAAATAATATATCTAATATTTGCCATACAATAACACGAGACATATTTCTGCGCTATATTAATTTACTGTCCCACTATATGTCAGCCATCTCCTGGGGAAACCACCCCTTTAATTGTGAACATAAGGAAAGAGACCATCCTTTTAGCCAGACAAATAAATGTGTCAAGCTGAGGGAGCAAAGGATGTCAATGTCGTTAAGAGACAGAGAGACCTGGGCCAACCTTTCCAAAGTCTGCACCCTCCCTGGATTCACTTCCTTTCCCTTCAGTTCCTGCAAGTCAACAACTCCCCCCCAGAATGAGAAAAGAAATAGAAAGGGGGAGAAAAGAAAGTGTTTTACTCACAGATGTTGGATACAGGAGGAAGTTTTAGTCTGTGTGAAGCTCAATTCTCATTGACACAAAGCCCGCGCTCTGATTGGCTGGAGGACCAGAGCCCTTCCGGTCCTCCATCTCTACCCATTGGTCAGCCCCTGAGCATGAAGGGAGGATGGTGGGCCCTCCAAGCACATGCGCACCTTCTCACTCCCTTGCACATGCGCAGCTCACCGCCCATCACCCCCCGACCTCCCCTCACCACCGCCCTCGGACATGCACAGCCCTGGGCTGCATGCCTGCGTAACCGATAGAGATGAAAACAAAAAACTGCGGATGCTGGAAATCCAAAACAAAAACAGAATTACCTGGAAAAACTCAGCAGGTCTGGCAGCATCGGCGGAGAAGAAAAGAGTTGACGTTTCGAGTCCTCATGACCCTTCGACAGAACTGAGTAAAATTAGAAGAGGGGTGAAATATAAGCTGGTTTAAGGTGGGGGGGGGGGGGGCGGCAGGGGGGTGGGGGGAGAGAAGTTGGGGGGGTGGGTGTGGTTGTAGGGACAAGCAAGCAGTGATAGGAGCAGCTAATCAAAAGATGTCACAGACAAAAGAACAAAGAGGTGTTGAAGGTGGTGATATTATCTAAGAGAATGTGCTAATTAAGAATGGATGGCAGGACACACAAGGTACAGCTCTAGTCGGGGTGGGGTGAAATAAGACTCACAGGTCATAAAAGGTATAGATTTAAAAATAATGGAAATAGGTAGGAAATGAAAAATCTATATAAATTATTGGAAAAAACAAAAGGGAGGGGGAAGAAACGGAAAGGGGTTGGGGATGGAGGAGGGAGTTCATGATCTAAAGTTGTTGAACTCAATATTCAGTCCAGAAGGCTGTAAAGTGCCCAATCGGAAGATGAGGTGCTGTTCCTCCAGTTTGCGTTGAGCTTCACTGGAACAATGCAGCAGGCCAAGGACAGACATGTGGGCAAGAGAGCAGGGTGGGGTGTTAAAATGGCAAGCGACAGGGAAGTTTGGGTCATTCTTGCGGACTGACCGCAGCTGTTCTGCAAAGCAGTCGCCCAGTTTGCGTTTGGTCTCTCCAATGTAGAGGAAACCGCATTGGGAGCAACGAATGCAGTAGACTAAGTTGGGGGAAATGCAAGTGAAATGCTGCTTCACTTGAAAGGGGTGTTTGGGCCCTTGGACAGTGAGGAGAGAGGAAGTGAAGGGGCAGGTGTTGCATCTTTTGCGTATGCATGTGGACGTGCCGTAGGTGGGGGTTGAGGAGTAGGGGGTGATGGAGGAGTGGACCAGGGTGTCCCGGAGGGAGCGATCCCTACGGAATGCCGATAAGGGGGGTGAAGGGAAGATGTGTTTGGTAGTGGCATCATGCTGAAGTTGGCGGAAATGGCGGAGGATGATCCTTTGAATGCGGAGGCTGGTGGGGTGATAAGTGAGGACAAGGGGGACCCTATCATGTTTCTGGGAGGGAGGAGAAGGAGTGAGGGCGGATGCGCGGGAGATGGGCCGGACACGGTTGAGGGCCCTGTCAACGACCGTGGGTGGAAAACCTCGGTTAAGGAAGAAGGAGGACATGTCAGAGGAACTGTTTTTGAATGTAGCATCATTGGAACAGATGCGACGGAGGCGAAGGAACTGAGAGAATGGGATGGAGTCCTTACAGGAAGTGGGGTGTGAGGAGCTGTAGTCGAGATAGCTGTGGGAGTCGGTGGGTTTGTAATGGATATTGGTGGACAGTCTATCACCAGAGATTGAGACAGAGAGGTCAAGGAAGGGAAGGGAAGTGTCAGAGATGGACCACGTGAAAATGATGGAGGGGTGGAGATTGGAAGCAAAATTAATAAATTTTTCCAAGTCCTGACGAGAGCATGAAGCAGCACCGAAGTAATCATCGATGTACCGAAGAAAGAGTTGTGGAAGGGGGCCGGAGTAGGACTGGAACAAGGAATGTTCCACATACCCAATAAAGAGACAGGCATAGCTGGGGCCCATGCGGGTACCCATAGCCGCACCTTTTATTTGGAGGAAGTGAGAGGAATTAAAGGAGAAATTGTTCAGTGTGAGAACAAGTTCAGCCAGACGGAGGAGAGTACTGGTGGTTGGGGTTGTTCAGGCCTCTGTTTGAGGAAGAAGCTAAGGGCCCTCAGACCATCCTGGTGGCGGATGGAGGTGTAGAGGGATTGGACGTCCATGGTGAAGAGGAGGCAGTTGGGGCCAGGGAACTGGAAATTGTTGATGTGACATAAAGTGTCAGAGGAATCACGGATGTAGATGGGAAGGGACTGGACAAGGGGAGAGAGAAGGGAGTCAAGATAATGAGAAATGAGTTCCATGGGGCAGGAACAGGTTGACACGATTGGTCTGCTGGGACAGTCTGTTTGTGGATTTTGGTTAGGAGGTAGAAGCGGGCCGTCCGAGTTTGGGCGACTACCAGGTTGGAAGCTGTGGGAGGATGATCTCCAGAGGAGATGAGATCAGTGACAGTCCTGGAAACAATGGCTTGATGTTCAGTGGTGGGGTCATGGTCCAGGGAGAGGTAGGAGGAAGTGTCTGCAAGTTGACGCTCAGCCTCCCCATTCTCTTACATAATATCAACACCTCTTTGTTCTTTTGTCTGTGACAACTTTTGATTATCTACTCCTATCACTGCTTGCTTGTCCCAACAACCACCACCCCCCCACAACTTCTCTCCACACCCGCACCCCCCCCCCCCCCCCCCCCCCCCCCCCACCACCACCTTAAACCAGCTTATATTTCACCCCTCTCCTAATTTTACTCAGTTCTGTTGAAGGGTCATGAGGACTCGAATTGTCAACTTTAATCTTCTCCGCCGATGCTGCCAGACCTGCTGAGTTTTTCCAGGTAATTGTTTTTGTTTTGCGCGACCGAAGACCAGTTTCTCCAGCGCAGGGGATTGTGGGAGCTGCAGCCGCCATTACTCATCCGGAGCCCAGTCTCCAAACTCCTGGGACTGGGATGGAAAGTGGAGATGGGGAGCGCAGTGACCCCACCCTGACGCAAAATACATGTGGATAGTCATTGGATTTGATTGTGACGCCCCCTTCGCAAAACAGTTTGTTAACTTCAGGTGTAAAGATTTAGACACTTGGTTGACATATTGGGGAGGGCAATAGGTGAGTGTAAAACTTAACCTGAGAGTCAGCACCTTGAGGAGGGGGAATTGGGGAAAAAGCAGGAGGAGGATTGTCGGATGAATTAGTGTTAAATTCAATAGGGAGGATGACTTGCATTGGGGGATGGCAGATATTTATAATTTGAAGGGGGAGAAACATGTTTTATGATCATTAGAATTGTCACTTCTGAATTTCTATCCTGCACTGACAGTGACGACTTAATAACATCAACCCTGTTGCATCCATTCATAATCTTGAAGTCCTTTATCAGGTCAACCCGCAGCCTTTTCTTCCCCAGCCTGTTCACTCTTTCCTGTAACTTAAACACTCTTAGTTCTGGTATTATCCTTATGAATCTTTCTTGCATCTTCTTGACGACCTCTGTCAGTTTTAAAGGGGTGTATCATTAAAATTTTGGCTGAGTTTAATTTGGTTGCAGGCACCTAATTACTCGGTTCCAAATTGACTCCCTAAAATACTTTAGTTCAAAGGAGACTTAACCATCAGGTAAGACTGGAATCTGAAATAGCAAATAATATTAATGCTTATTTAAATGGAAAAGATTTAGTTATGAAACACACGACCTACTTTCATTAGCTCAATTAAGCAGCGACCCACAATCCTGCCTCAGTGGTCACTCAGCACCTCCATGAATAGAGTCCAATTCGCAAACACAAGATGGTTCTTGAAACATACTGTACTTGAAGTAACATAACCTCATCTCAAATCAGACCTGTTGTCATTCGATAATTTGTCATTTTTATTACTGGGTTGGGATTTAACCATTTCCGTATATTGTTCCATGGAGTAGAACAATTGGATCGTTCAGGTTCATTTAGTTTATCTGAGTTTAGGCAAAGTTATGGACCAAGATAGCAGGGGTGTGCAGTTCATTCTAGCGCCACTACTCCACAGGTCATAACAATAGTTTAAATGTTTAATTCACCCACAAAACAGTCCAATCCCAGCCTAAAAACACTCTAACCAGGCTTCTGGCTAGAAAACACAAAAAACAAGTGAATCAACTGGTTAACATACAACTGGTAGTTTAGAAGTGCAACAAATTCCCTCTTTTTAAAAAAAGCAGACTCAAACACACACACACACTGAGGAAGGTTTAATTCAAAGGTGGGGTAGAGAGAGCGAAAGAGAGTATTTTCTTGCAGCCTAATTCTAAGGCACACACTCTCAGACTGAGGGTCTTAAAGAACTAAGATGCTCAAAGAATACTTCTCTTTGGGCACATGTTTTGAAGCAATCAGCAAGAGTCTTTAGCCTGGCAACAGTAGTTCCTTATTCAATTACATATACAAAGTATTCCTTCCCTTTTAAGATGTTCCCACTGGGTATCTCTGTTGAACTGGGCTTTATTGAAGAATAGCACATTCGCAGCTCTGAATTAATACTGCAGACTTTAAAAAATAACTCAGGGGTTAGAATATCCAGAATTAAATGTTCGTCAAATTATCCAAAAACGGGCTCCTCACAGCAAGATCATGAAGGGTTTACATCAAATAAAGAGAAACTGTTTCCACTGACACAAGGGTTGTTCACCAGATTATGCCCTGGGGAAGGATGGTTGACAGGTGACAGGATAAGTAATTGTGGTTTGGGTTTTATTGATCCAAAAGGTGTAAAAGGGGCCAAACTGCAGCAGAAATCTGGCAGAGCTAAGAAGAGATGACTTGCTATGTGGGAACAGGGAGATGAACAGCTACCAGAGGACAGAGAAAACAAGAGTGCCTTGAATCCTAGACGACACCTGGGTGTCAAGGCCACCATGTTTTCACTGCTTGGCATGGGAATGCTGACTCCCTGTACTGGGGACGGAGCGTGGGAAGCCAATTGTTTGAGAGTTTGACGTGGCTTGGGCGGGTACAGATGGTTCAATGACAGGTTTTGTAATTGGTCCGTTCAAATGTTAGCTCAGCAATGATTGGGTGAAATCAGTCTCCATAGACTTTGTGATGTAAAAAAGTATCAGAAGGGATTCCCCGAGCACAGAGATTTGTAGAGGTTTTACATATTGCATTGACTGGTGCCATGGCATCTGGGGCAGACCAGGGAGCATTTACGTGGAGATGGTGCTTCTACCCAGAGTGTAATGGTAATGCTGCTGCACTTTGATACTACTGCTCAGACATGAGCATGTGTCAGGTCTTATTTATACTGCACAAAATCTAACCGCTGTCACCAATAAGGGTTATCACTGTGAATCATTTCCGAGTTTGGGAAAAGGAGATAAAGGGTTAATTGACTCCCTGAACCCCATTTTCTAACATCGCTGTGTCAAAATTAAAATCTCATCTCCCCCTCTGGCTCCTTTGCCAATTACTTTAGAGGGACTCACTTTCTGTTAAAGAGCCTGCCAACCCCTCTCACCCACTTTCCCTAAAGTGAATAAATCTAATCATGGAAAGTCCAGAAAAATCAAATATTTTGATTGATAAAAGTTTCTGATTGAAACAGAACATGGTTTAAAAAAACAGAAAATTACTTGAGGATCAAAGACAACCAGAGTAAAAGGATGTGCACAATATTCTGGACCCAAATGGTTTCTCTTTAATTCATCTGTCCCCTGTTTGCTGCCCTCTTTGTGGAACACCTCCGCTCAGTCCACAAGCATGACCCTGACCTTCCAGTTGCTGCCATTGTAATTCACCACCTTGCTCTCATGCTCACATTTCTGTCCTCGGCCTGCTGCAATGTTCTCGTGAAGCACAACACAAGCTGATGAGGCACTTTACAGCCTTCTGGACTCAACATTGAGTTCAACAACTTCAGCCAGTCAACTCTGTTCTCCATTTGGATCTATTTTTTGCGGCTGCATTTGCTGCCAACGCGGGGCGTGCTCAGTTGTACCGCTTCACGCAATGATGTCATTGTGAATGACGGAGATCAGAACTCTATTCATTCCCCCAGCCTCAGTGTGATACTCATCCTGTCCAGTTAGTTTCTCCCTGTTTTTAAACCAATTTCAAACTTGCAGCAATCCTAATGAGAACTGAAACTGAAGAATAAAATTCAATGAACAATCCTAGAGAGTGGATTTTGGACCCAGAAAGGGCTATTTCATTCAGAACAAAATCCAATACCCATTTTCCCCTCAGTCATTTCCTTTAGCTTTTTGCCCATGTCATGTTTTCAGTTCTATTATATACAAACCTTGGCAGCTCACTCATCAATACCTGAAACATTTTACTGTTCTCTGCACTTGTCTCTGTTTATTTTTTGAACATAGGGTCACATACAATCCACTGTTTTCTCTTCCACAATCTGTAATGTATGTAGTTTTGTTAATAATAACCATGGAAATGTGTGGTTTTACTTTCCAATGTTTTTAATCGGAATGCATTTACTGCAGCTGCTTCCAGCCAATGACATTATTGGTGTTGAGCGCTCACACAAACAACTGCACATGTGCATACGGGTATCGGTGGCCATCTTGTGTGGCTATGTTGTGTTGACAGGAGACACAGTGTTTTTTTTGTCAAGAGCCAGTCTGTATCTCGTTTTCATGATTTGCTTTCAAACAGATTTGTCCTTTATTCTGCCATTAGCACTTACTCTGGACCAATGCTTTGTTTCTTTACTACAACCATTATCACTTCCTTTGTCTTTTGTTGCATATTTTGGTCATTTAATCTCGCCTGCCATCTAACCAATCCCTGACATGCTTTTTGCTCCACTGGACCCTCCCCACTTTCTCAACACCATCAAACCCATCACATTTCTCCCTCTCTTTACTTCTGAAGAAGAGTTATGTTGGAGTGGAAACATTAATTCTGTTTCTTTCTCCTCAGATACTTCCAGAGCAGCCGGGTTTCTCCAGCACTGTCTATATTCATTTTAGATCTGCCTGTAGTGGTGGGAAAAACATAATTTACTGTCCAAGCTTTTAATTTGGCATCATCAGGACACTTCGCAAGAAAACTAATGTGAAGGGAAAACAACAACTGTCAGTCACCAGTAATTGGTGTATTCTCCATGGCAACATCGCTACCAATCAGAGTCCGCTTGCCAACCAATCAGCACTCTCTTCTCATGCAGTATAAATTGTTGTTTTCTGCTTATATTGGTATTCTTGCGAAGAGTCCTGATGAGTGCAAGGTGAAAAGCTTTGACATGTCTCTTTTCTCAGCAACACTCAAGTTCTATACTACCAAATGACTATTTACTATCCAGAATAAAATAAATGTATTCCATCAGCTTTTGCAGATCATTTCAGTGGAAATGTGCACTCCCAGGCTCAAAGAGCATCAGCCCATTGGGAGCAAAGTTGTGAGAACGGCCAGTCCAGCAGAAAGAAACCCTCCGACCCTCCCACTTCACCAAGTGTCAGAATGAACATCTTTCAGTCCTGGATGATTAACAGCAGCAATAACTGCAGAATCCAACCCCAGTAAACACTTGTGAACTCACTGGTGTCTCAGCAGAGTTGATGCCTGAGTGAATTTCTCATACATGGAGCAGGTGAATGGTATCTCCTCAATTTGAACTCTCTGCTGCCTCACTAGGGCAGATTAAACATTGAATCCACTCCCACGCTCAGAACACGTGAACAGTCTCTCCCCACTGTGAACTCGTTGGTGTGTCCGCAGGTTGGATATTTGACTGAATCCCTTCCCACATTCAGAGCAGGTGAACGGCTTTTCCCCAGTGTGAACTCGCTGGTGAGTCAGCAGTGTGGATAGATGAGTGAATCCCTTTCCACACTCAGCGCAGATAAATGGTCTCTCCCCGGTGTGAACTTGCTGGTGAGTCAGCAGGTTGGATGATTCACTGAATCGTTTCCCACACTCAGGTGAATGGTCTCTCCCCGGTGTGAACTTGCTGGTGTGTCAGCAGGTGGGATAACTGAGTAAATCCCTTTCCACACTCAGGGCAAGTGAACGGCCTCTTCCCAGAGTGAACTCGCTGGTGTGTTCGTAGGTTGGATGAATCATTGAATCTCTTCCCACACTCAGAGCAGGTGAACGGCCTCTCCCTGGTGTGAACTCGCTGGTGTGTCAGCAGGTGAGATAACTGATTGAATCCCTTACCACATTCGGAGCAGGTGAATGGCCTCTTCCCAGTGTGAACTCGCTGTTGTGTCCGCAGGTTGGATGAATGAGTGAATCCCTCCCACACACAGTGCAGGTGAATGGCCTCTCCCCAGTGTAACTGCGTTGTTGTGTTTCCAATTCAGAGGGGGATCTGAATCCCTTCCCACAGTCCCCACATTTCCACGGTTTCCCCATGGTGCGGGTGTCCTTGTGTCTTTCAAGGTTTGACGATTAGTTGAAGCTTCCTCCACACACAGGATATAAGTACGCTCTCTCTGCTGTGAATGGTCCAATGTTTTACTAGACTGTGTAACTGGTTAAAGCTCTTTCCACAGTCAATGCACTGGAACACTCTCACTCAGGTGTGTGCGCCTTGGTGCTATCCTGGTCAGACAGATGTTTAAAATCTCCACAAGCAGGTAGGACAAAGAAACATCACTCCTTCTAGATTCAAAGGCTGATAATATTCAGGTTCCATGAATCTAATGACTCTGAGATCCTGAAGTGACATTTGGATTTGAGATTCCTGTCCACAAATCCTCTTCTTCTGATAACCTGTAAAAGGAAATTAGATAAATCATCACTGTTGCAACAGGATAGAAACGCAGAAGAGACTATTTTAGTTTCTGTGGAACATCATGTGCTCTCCATACTCACTTTGACGTACCTAATATGCACCCAATAGTCCTGCACTAAAAATGTGTGTAATATAAAGTAGTCTATTACATGATTAGAGGTACAATGGGGTGTGAGGGAGAACTTAATTTTGACAGTGAGTGGTGATGACCTGGAACTTGTTGCCTACGAGGGTGGTAGAAGAGAAGGCAATCAATGATTTCAAAATGAAACTGGATGAGCACATGAAGGAAATAAACTTACAAGGGAATGGGGATACAGAGGGGAAATGAGACTGACTGGATTGTTCTACAGAGAGTTGGCATGGACTCAAATTATCAAATGGACTCCTTCTGTGCCATAATGACTCTGACTGGATATATATAACTCAGCTACAGTGCTATATTACAAGACTAGAAATCAGAATACATTAAGTTTAAATGACCATAAATAAAATATCTACGATGCACCATATAACACATAACTAGACATATCTCTGTCCTAAATGAATTTACTGTTCCCTTAAATGTCAGTCAGTTCCTGGGGGAAACCACCCCTTTTCATTGTGAACATTAGGAAAGAGACCATCCTTTTAGCCAGACAAATAAATGTGTCAAGCTGAGGGAGCAAAGGATGTCGATGTCTTTAAGAGAGAGAGAGAGAGAGAGAGAGATCTGGGCCAACCTTTCCAGAGTCTGCACCCTCCCTGGATTCACTTCCTTTCCCTTCAGTTACTGCAAGTCAACAATTTCCCCCCAGAATGAGAAAAGAAATGGAAAGGGGGAGAAAAGAAAGTGGTTTACTCACAGATGTTGGACACAGGAGGAAGTTTTAGTCTGTGTGAAGCTCAATCTTCATTCACACAAAGCCCGCGCTCTGATTGGCTGGAGGAGCAGAGTCCTTCCGGTCCTCCAACTTTTCCCATTGGTCAATCTCTCGCATGAAGACAATGGGCACCGAAAGCCTTTGTGTGCCGGGAGACCCTTTGACCCCCATGACGATCTGAGCGGTTGGCGAATGGGAAACGCCATTCACTGCACATGCGCAGCCCCCCCCCTCTTCCTCGCGCAGTTCCGGGGCGCCCGCCCGCGCTGCGGATAGAGCGGTTTCCCCAGCGCAAGGGATTCTGGGAGCTGCGGTCGCCATTACTCGTCCAGAGCCCAGTTTCCAAACTCCTGGGACTGGGATGGAAAGTGGGTGTGGGGGGCGTAGTGACCTCACCCTGACACAAAGTGCATGTGGATAGTCACTGGATTTGATTGTGACGCCCCCTTAGCAAAACACAGAGATAAAAACAAAAAAACTGCGGATGCTGGAAATCCGAAACAAAAACAGAATTACCTGGAAAAACTCAGCAGGTCTGGCAGCATCGGCGGAGAAGAAAAGAGTTGACGTTTCGAGTCCTCATGACCCTTCGACAGAACTTGCGTTCGAGTCCAAGAAAGAGTTGAAATATAAGCTGGTTTAAGGTGTGTGTGTGGGGGGCGGAGAGATAGAGAGACAAAGAGGTGGGGGGGGGGGGGGGGGGGGTGGGGGGGTGTGGTTGTAGGGACAAACAAGCAGTGATAGAAGCAGATCATCAAAAGATGTCAACGACAATAGTACAATAGAACACATAGGTGTTAAAATTAAAGTTGGTGATATTATCTAAACAAATGTGCTAATTAAGAATGGATGGTAGGGCACTCAAGGTATAGCTCTAGTTGGTTTTTTTTATATAATGGAAATAGGTGGGAAAAGGAAAATCTTTATAATTTATTGGGAAAAAAAGGGAAGGGGGAAACAGAAAGGGGGTGGGGATGGGGGAGGGAGCTTACGACCTAAAGTTGTTGAATTCAATATTCAGTCCAGAAGGCTGTAAAGTCCCTAGTCGGAAGATGAGGTGTTGTTCCTCCAGTTTGCGTTGGGCTTCACTGGAACAATGCAGCAAGCCAAGTACAGACATGTGGGCAAGAGAGCAGGGTGGAGTGTTGAAATGGCAAGCGACAGGGAGGTTTGGGTCATTCTTGCGGACAGACCGCAGGTGTTCTGCAAAGCGGTCGCCCAGTTTACGTTTGGTCTCTCCAATGTAGAGGAGACCACATTGGGAGCAACGGATGCAGTAGACTAAGTTGGGGGAAATGCAAGTGAAATGCTGCTTCACTTGAAAGGAATGTTTGGGTCCTTGGACGGTGAGGAGAGAGGAAGTGAAGGGGCAGGTGTTGCATCTTTTGCGTGGGCATGGGGTGGTGCCATAGGAGGGGGTTGAGGAGTAGGGGGTGATGGAGGAGTGGACCAGGGTGTCCCGGAGGGAGCGATCCCTACGGAATGCCGATAAGGGGGGTGAAGGGAAGATGTGTTTGGTGGTGGCATCATGCTGGAGTTGGCGGAAATGGCGGAGGATGATCCTTTGAATGCGGAGGCTGGTGGGGTGATAAGTGAGGACAAGGGGGACCCTATCATGTTTCTGGGAGGGAGGAGAAGGCGTGAGGGTGGATGCGCGGGAGATGGGCCGGACACGGTTGAGGGCCCTGTCAACGACCGTGGGTGGAAAACCTCGGTTAAGGAAGAAGGAGGACATGTCAGAGGAACTGTTTTTGAATGTAGCATCATCGGAACAGATGCGACGGAGGCGAAGGAACTGAGAGAATGGGATGGAGTCCTTACAGGAAGCAGGGTGTGAGGAGCTGTAGTCGAGATAGCTGTGGCCCCCTTCCACAACTCTTTCTCCGGTACATCAATGATAACTTCGGTGCCGCTTCATGCTCTCGTCAGGACTTGGAAAAATTTATTAATTTTGCTTCCAATCTCCACCCCTCCATCATTTTCACGTGGTCCATCTCTGACACTTCCCTTCCCTTCCTTGACCTCTCTGTCTCAATCTCTGGTGATAGACTGTCCACCAATATCCATTACAAACCCACCGACTCCCACAGCTATCTCGACTACAGCTCCTCACACCCTGCTTCCTGTAAGGACTCCATCCCATTCTCTCAGTTCTTTCGCCTCCGTCGCATCTGTTCCGATGATGCTACATTCAAAAACAGTTCCTCTGACATGTCCTCCTTCTTCCTTAACCGAGGTTTTCCACCCACGGTCGTTGACAGGGCCCTCAACCGTGTCCGGCCCATCTCCTGCGCATCCACCCTCACGCCTTCTCCTCCCTCCCAGAAACATGATAGGGTCCCCCTTGTCCTCACTTATCACCCCACCAGCCTCCGCATTCAAAGGATCATCCTCCGCCATTTCTGCCAACTCTAGCATGATGCCACCACCAAACACATCTTCCCTTCACCCCCCTTATCGGCATTCCGTAGGGATCGCTCCCTCCGGGACACCCTGGTCCACTCCTCCATCACCCCCTACTCCTCAACCCCCTCCTATGGCACCACCCCATGCCCACGCAAAAGATGCAACACCTGCCCCTTCACTTCCTCTCTCCTCACCGTCCAAGGACCCAAACACTCCTTTCAAGTGAAGCAGCATTTCACTTGCATTTCCCCCAACTTAGTCTACTGCATCCGTTGCTCCCAATGTGGTCTCCTCTACATTGGAGAGACCAAACGTAAACTGGGCGACCGCTTTGCAGAACACCTGCGGTCTGTCCGCAAGAATGACCCAAACCTCCCTGTCGCTTGCCATTTCAACACTCCACCCTGCTCTCTTGCCCACATGTCTGTCCTTGGCTTGCTGCATTGTTCCAGTGAAGCCCAACGCAAACTGGAGGAACAACACCTCATCTTCCGACTAGGGACTTTACAGCCTTCTGGACTGAATATTGAATTCAACAACTTTAGGTCGTAAGCTCCCTCCCCCATCCCCACCCCCTTTCTGTTTCCCCCTTCCCTTTTTTTTCCAATAAATTATAAAGATTTTCCTTTTCCCACCTATTTCCATTATATAAAAAAAAACCCACTAGAGCTATACCTTGAGTGCCCTACCATCCAGTCTTAATTAGCACATTCGTTTAGATAATATCACCAACTTTAATTTTAACACCTATGTGTTCTATTGTACTATTGTCGTTGACATCTTTTGATGATCTGCTTCTATCACTGCTTGTTTGTCCCTACAACCACACCCCCCCACCCCCCACCCCTCTCCACCTCTTTGTCTCTCTATCTCTCCGCCCCCCACACACACACCTTAAACCAGCTTATATTTCAACTCTTTCTTGGACTCGAACGCAAGTTCTGTCAAAGGGTCATGAGGACTCGAAACATCAACTCTTTTCTTCTCCGCCGATGCTGCCAGACCTGCTGAGTTTTTCCAGGTAATTCTGTTTTTGTTTCCCTTAGCAAAACAGTTTGTTAACTTCAGGTGTAAAGATTTAGACACATGGGTGACATATTGGGGAGGGCAATAGGTGAGTGTGAAACTGAACCCGTGAGTCAGCACCTTCAGGGGAGGAGAATTAGGAAAAATCAGGAGGAGGATAGTAGCATGAATTAGTGTGTCAAGCCGTCGGGAGGAGGGAGTGTGCGGGAGACAGAGATTTTGAGTTTGAGAGGGAGAAACATGTTCAATGTAAACCACAATTATTAATTCTGAATTTTGCTCTGGTACCAGCGGTGATGATTTGATGACATCAACCCTCTTACACCTGTTCTTACTCTGAAAGTTCTCCATGAAGTCAGCCCTCAGCCTTCTCTTTACCAGGGAAAAAGTTCCCAACCTGTTCAATCCATCCTGTAACTGAAACACCCTCAGTTCTAGGATCATCCTTATGAATCTTTCTTGCACTTTCTCGAGTTCCTCTCTGCCCTTTAGAAAATAATGGGCACCTGGAACAGTTCACAATATTACAAGTGTGGTTTACCTAATGCTCGATACAATTTTAACCTGACTTCTCTGCTTTTCAATACTATTTCTCTAGAAATGAGCCCCATATATGGGCCCTACAATTCAGGAAGGATGTCAAGGTCTTGGAAAGTGTGCAGGGATTTAGTATGGAGACAGGAATAAGAAATTTCAGTTATGTGAACACACTGGAGAGGCCGGGGTTGTTCCCCTTAGAGCAGTGAAAGCTCAGAGATGACTTAATAGAGGTGTTCAAGAATATGAACTGTTTACATCAAGCAAATAAACAGAAACATTCCATTGGTATTAGGGTCGTTCACCAAAGGACATATAATTAAGGTGATTGACATAAAAGCCAGAGGGGAAATGAGGAAGATAAATCTTGACACAGTGAGATGTTGTGATCCGGAATGCACTGCCTGAAAGGCTGGTGGAAACAAATTCAACAAAGGGAATTGGATAAATCTTGGAAGTGAACTAGTTTGCAGGGCTCATGGGGAAAGGGCAGGATAGTGGGACTAATTGAGTCAATCTTTCAAAGAGCCAGCACAGGCACGATGGGCCAAATAGTCTCCTTCTGTGCTGTGAGACTTTGTGATGACAGATAAATAAATGTGTGTCTGTAATCTGTACAGTGATGTCAATAATGTCTGGAATTCTCTTTGTGACGTTTCAGAATTTTATCCCTTTCCTTCCAGTTTGGTTTCAGACAAAGAGAACAAAAGCAAGTCACTTTCAGTACATTGAGCAGCCCCGATGTCTATTCTCAGCCAGCATTACACAGGGCGAAAAGGGCTGGATTCTCAGACCAGCAAGTCAAGGTACCCTCTTTAAATGGCCACTTCCCACAATGGATTCAGTGTCCTCTGAAGGGAAGCAGCCTCGGTCCACACTGGGAGTTCCTGCCCCCACTCATCAGCTGGCTCGTGCTGGCTCAAGCTCTTGCTGGACGATCTGTCTGTGAGGATAGGAGTGTGTCAGTTTAAAAAGAAACTTGCATTTATGTAGCACCTTAGGGCATCTCAATGCGTTTCACTGCCAATGAAGCTCTTTCTGAAGTGTAGACACGACAGGAAACGTGGCAGCCAATGTGTGCACAGCAAGATCCCACAGACAGCAACGTGATGATGACCACATCATCTATTTTTACTGATGTTGGTTGAGGGATAAATATCGGGCCCCAGGACACCGGGGGGGTGAACTCCTTCCCCTCCTGCTCTCCTTTCAATTTTGACCATTCAGTCTTGTACATCCACCTGAGAGGACAGATGGGGCCCTCGGGTTAATGTCTCACTCGAAAGATGGTCCCTCTGACAGGACAGTTCTCCCTCAGGACTGGCACCAGGAGTGTGGGCCCTGGATTATGGGGGCTCAAGTGTCGGGAGTGGGGATTTAAAACCCCTACCTTCTGATTCAGAGGTGAGAGTGCTACCCACCGTCATGCTGTGTTGAATAGAATCAGTGAGCTGGTGTTCTAGAATCATGGAATGGTTACAACACTGAAGGAGGCCATTCAGCCCATTGTGTCTGTGCCAGCTCTCTGCAAGAGCAACTTACCCAGAGCCACTCCCCCCACCTTTTCCCCATAACCCTGTCAATTTCTGCTCTTCAGAAAATGATCCAATTCTCTGCTGAAAACCATGAGTGAATCTGCCTCCACCAGCCCCTCAGACACTGTATCCCAGATCTGAACCACTCGCTTTGGAATAAAGTTTCTCCTCGTGTTGCAGTTGCTTCTTTCTCCGACCATCTTAAACCAATGTCACCTGGGTCTCGTTCCTTCCACCTATGGGAACAGTTTCTCTCCCTCTGCTCTGTCCAGACCCCTCATGATTTTAATACCTTGATCAAATCTCCTTCCAATTTTCTCTTCTCCAAGGAGAACAACCCCAGCTTCTCCAATCTATCCGTGTCAGTGAAGTTCCTCATCCCTGGGACCGTCCTCGTGAATCTTTTCCACACCCTCTGTAAAAGCCTTCACATCCTTCCCAATCTGTGGTGCCTAGAACTGGACATAATGCTCCAATGGAGCCCGAATCACTACTTTATACTCATAAACTTCCCTGGTTTTGTATTCGAAGCCCCTGTTTATAAACCCCCAGGATCTCTTTTACTTTATTAACCGTGCTGTCTACCTGCCCTGTCACCTTCAGTGATTTGTGCCCCTATACCCACAGTTCCCTCTGCTCCTGCACCCCGTTTAGAATTGGATCCTTTATTATCAATTGTCTCTCTCTGTTCTTCTGACCATATAGAATCATTGAAGTACTCGAGCTGAAGTAATTGCGTGAGTTTAGTTTGGTGATAACACAGATCAAACACACACACACACACACACACACACACCTGTACCAGGCAGGCACCTCAATACTTGTGGGGAGGTGAGTGTGAGATTGACATGTCAGCTCCTGAATGGAAAGCAGGGTGGCAGGAAAACCTGGGGAGTGCGGCATGAGAATAAATCCCTTTTGGAATAAATATAGGACGGGCTGAGGGGTTTAAAGGTGAGAGAAGATATTAAAGAGGCGTTTGTACATGGGAAAGTCCAGAGGGTGAGAAACATCCTGAAGAGACTAATGAGCAGGAGAGACAGATGATAATAGCTCCACAGCTTCAACACACCCACTTTGTCCACAAAGGTGCACCTGAAGAGTTCACAGTGTGAGGTCTCTACAAAACCCCACGATTCTGGAGCTGAGGGCCTCTGACAGTGTCCAGGGGTTCGATAGAAAACATGGTGATGGGATTTCAAACACAGAACACATTTCTCACTGCAGGGAAATTTAAGTCTGGTAAAATGTCTCTTTTCCAGGGTGGCTCCTCAGTTCAGTGAGCTCCCGAGATGGTGTCTGAGAGGATTTTCTAAACCACATTTGGAGGTGACTCAATTTGCCCCCATCCTCCTTATCTGTTATTTACAGATTTTGCCGACTGCTCCCTCTGTTATCTTTTGCCTCCAATATTTCTTTCTGGGATATTCGTCTATCTTTGTCTGAGCTTTTGATACAGTTCTGGTCCCTTCACGTGAAATCTGAGCCAATCAAATACAGAAACAAGACACAGGCGGTGTGATGGGAAATGTACAGAACTGGACCAGTTTTCTTCAATAGAGAAACTCTGCTGTCCATCTCCCAACTCACACTCAGTCCCGTTCACCTATCACCTCCTGTGCTCACTGATCAACATTGGCTCCCATTCAAGCAGTGCCTCGATTTTAAAATTCTGCTCTTTGGGCCCAATTTACCTCTGGAAAAGTGAATGGGATGTTGATTGAGCTAAATTCAGGCCCATTCTTTTCAAATCCCTCTACAGCCTCCTTTTTTTCACATCACCATGTGGTCACACACACTCTCCCCATCTCTGTAATCTTCTCCATCCTTGCAACCATCCAAGACATCTGTGCTCGTCCAATTCTGGCCACTTCAGTATCCTCTGTTTCAATTGCACAACCACCAGGGGGCTGTGTCTTCAGCTGCCTGCACCCCACGCTCTGGGATTCCCTCCCTAAACCTCTCTGTCCCTCTATCTTTTTTGCTCCTTTAGGACACTCCTTAAAACCTACCGCTCTGACCAAGCTACTGGTCATCTGACCTAATATCTCTTTATGTGGCTCGGTGTCAAATTCTGTTTTGTAATCAAACCTATGAATCTCCCTGGGATGTTCAAAGATGCTATATAAATGTAGGTTATTTTTGTTGTGTTGATTGAATTATTTCAGGGGACTCCGCTATTGTTAAGCAGTCAAACACTTTCTTGCTGTGTCCAGTGAGAGCTACAGGAAGGCTGTTGACAATAATTGGCCATGAAAGGCTTTGTTCCACATTTAAATATACAGAGGAGTGGAGACATTGTTATATCGGTCACTCAGAGCTGAACAGAAACCCGTCTCTTTAAATACAGATACAGGGAAGAGGCTGAAATAAAATCTGTTCCTTTTAACCTGCAGGAGGCTCAGATTCCCAGGCTGCAGAAGGAGTCCATTCGGCCCATCATGCCCCTGCCCTCTCTTTGAAAGGACTCTCTGATTCATCCAAGCGCTCTGCTCTATCCCCACAGCCCTGCAAATTGTTGCCTTTCAAGTATTTACCCTTTGGAAAGATACTGATGAATCTGCTTTCAGGCCAATCAGAACAACTTGCTGCATCAAAAAATAAAATCTCATCTCCCCTTCTGGCTCCTTTGTTAATGACCTTAGAGGGACTCACTTTCTGTTAAAGAGCCTGCCAACCCCTCTCATCCACTTTCCTAAAGTGCAGAAATCTAATCATGAAAACTCCAGCAAAATCAAATATTTTACCAATAAAAGTTTATTAATGAAACAGAACATGGTTAAAAAAACAGAAAATTACTTGAAGATCAAAGACAACCAGAGTAAAAGGATGTGCACAATGTTCTGGACCCAAATGGTTTCTCTTTAATTCATCTGTCCCCTGCTTGCTGCCCTCTTTGTGGAACACCTCTGCTCAGTCCACAAGCATAACCCTGACCTTCCAGTTGCTGCCATTATAATTCACCACCTTGCTCTCATGCTCACATTTCTGTCCTCGGCCTGCTGCAATGTTCCCGAGAAGCCCAACACAAGCTGGACGAACAGCACCTCATCCTCCGATGAGGCATTTTACAGCCTTCTGGACTCAACATTGAGTTCAACAACTTCAGACTGTCAACTCTGTTCTCTGTTTTAATTCTTTTTTACCAAGTGCCAATCTGCGTCTTGTTTTCATGTTTTTGCTTTCAGACAGAGCTGTCCTTTATTCTGCCATTAACACTCACTCTGGACCAATGTTTTGTTTCTTTACCACAACCATTACTTCTCCCTTTGCCTTTTGTCCCATGATATTTTTGTCATTTAATCTCGCCTGCCCTCTAACCAATCCCTGACTTTCCCTCTTGTTTTATCTGACCCTCCCCACTTTCTCCGAAGTATTAACCCCATCAGATTTCCCCCTCTCCTTAGTTCTGAAGAAGAGTCATATTGGACTCGAAATGTTAGCTGTTTCTCCCTCTTCACAGATGTTGCCAGACCTGCTGAGTTTTCCTAAATTTCCTGTATTTATTTCAGATCTACCGGTCGTGGTAGGAAAAACACTATTTACTGTCCAGAACAAAATAAATGTCCTTCATCAGCTTTTGTGGATCATTTCAGTGGAAATGTGCACTCCCAGGCTCAAAGAGCATCAGCCACTGGAAGCAAAGTCGTGAGACCGGCCAGTCCAGCAGAAAGAAACCCTCCGACCCTCCCACTTCACCAAGTGTCAGATTGAACATGGTTCAGTCCTGGATGTGATTAACAGCAGCAATAACAGCAGAATACAACTCCTGTAATCTCTTGTGAACTCGCTGGTGTCTTAGCCAGTGGGATGAATGAGTGAATCACCTCCCACACAGGGAGCAGGTGGATGGCCTCTGCCCAGTGTGAACTCGCTGGTGTTTTTGCAGGCTGGATGAATGACTGGATCCCTTCCCACACTCAGAGCAGGTGAACAGTCTCTCCCTGGTGTGAACTCGCTGGTGTGTCAGCAGGTTGGATAACTGACTGAATCCCTTCCCACACTCAGAGCAGGTGAACGGCCTCTCCCCTGTGTGAACTCGCATGTGCTTCTGCAGGTTGGATGAATGGCTGAATCCCTTCCCACAGTCAGAGCAGTGGAATGGCCTCTCCCCTGTGTGAACTCGCTTGTGTTTTTGCAGGTCGGATGAATTACTGAATCTCTTCCTACATTCGGAGCAGGTGAATGGCCTCTCCCCAGTGTGAACTCGCTGGTGTGATTGAAGTGTGGATGAATTCCTGAATCTCTTACCACATTCAGAGCAGGTGAATGGTCTCTCCCCGGTGTGAACTCGCTGGTGCGACTGCAGATTGGATAACTGAGTGAATCCTTTCCCACACTCGGAGCAGGTGAACGGCCTCTCCCCAGTGTGAATTCTCTGGTGTCGCAGCAGGTTAAATGAATCACTGAAACCCTTCCCACACTGGAAGCAGGTGAATGGTCTCTCCCCACTGTGAACTCCCTTGTGTGTCTGCAGGTCAGATGAATTACTGAATCCCTTCCCACATTCAGAGCAGGTGAATGGCCTCTCCCCGGTGTGAATTCGCTGGTGTGTCAGCAGGTTGGATGAGTGAGCGAATCCCTTCGCACACACAGAGCAGACGAATGGCATCTTCTCCCCAGTGTGAAATCGCTGGTGTGACTGCAGGCTGGATAACTGTCTGAATATCTTGCCACACTCAGTGCAGGTGAATGGCCACTTCCCGGTGTGAACTCGCTGGTGCCTCTGCAGGTGGGATAACTGAGTGAAACCCTTCCCACAGTCAGGGCAGGTGAACGGCCTCTCCCCAGTGTGACTGCGCCGATGAGTTTCCAGCTGAGATGGAGCTTTGAATCCCTTCCCGCAGTCAGAACAGGTGAACAGCCTCTCCCCTGTGTGACTGCGTCGATGAGTTTCCAGCTTTGATGGGGAACAGAATCCCTTCCCACAGTCCCCACATTCCCACGGTTTCTCCATGGTGCTCGTGCCCTTGTGTCTCTCCAGGTCCGACGATTAGTTGAAGCCTTGTCCACACACAGAACATGTATAAGTCTCTCCTCACTGTGAAAGGTGATGTTTTTTCAGGCTGTGTAACAAGGCAAAGCTCTTTCCACAGTCAGTGCACTGGAACACTCTCACTTGGGTGTGTGCGTGTCTCGGTGTTTTTCCAGTCACACTGAGGCTTAAAACCTTTTGAAGCAGACAGAACAGACAAACATTTCCCCTGCTTGGTTCAAAGAACCAATGATATTCAGGTCCCATTTAGTCAAATGAGTTTGGCAGATCTTGATGTGACATTTGGTTTGAGATTTCTGTCTGCAAATCTTCCCCTTCTAATATCCTGTAAAGGGAGTTTACAAAAATCATCACTGTCAGTATAGGATAGAAATTCAGAGCAGGCAATTCTAATTTCTCATAGAGTCATAGAGGTCTACAGCACAGAAAAAGGCCCTTCAGCCCATTGCGTCTGCGCCAGTCAAACAAGTACCTAACTATTCTAATCCCATTTTCCAGCACTAGGCCCATAGCCTTGTATGCCATGGCATTGCATGTGCACTCCAAATACTTCTTAAATGTTATGAGGGTTTCTGCTTCTACCACACTTTCAGGCAGTGAGTTCCAGATTCCCACCACTCTCTGAGTAAACAAATTCTTCCTCAAATCCCCTCTAAACCACCTGCCCCTTACCTTAAATCTATGCCCCCTAGTTATTGATCCCTTCACCAAGGGGAAAAGTTCTTTCCTGTCTACCCTATCTATGCCCCTCATAATTTTATACACCTCAATCATGTCCCCCCTCAAACTCCTCTGCTCCAGGGAAAATAACCCCAGTCTATCCAATCTCTCCTCACAACTAAAACTCTCTAGGCCAGGCAACATCCTGGTAAATCTCTTCTGCACTCTCTCTTGTGCAATCACATCCTCCCTACAATGCAGATTCCAGAACTGCATGCAATACTCTAGCTGTGGCCTAACCAGCGTTTTTGACAGTTCCAGCATAACCTCTCTGCTCTTATATTCTATGCCTCGGTTAATAAAGGCAATTATCCTATAAGCCTTCTTACCCACCTTATCTACCTGTCCCGCTACCTTAAGGGACCGGTGGATATGCACACCAAGGTCCCTCTGATCCTCGGTACTTCCCAGGGTCCTACCAATCATCATGTATTCCTGTGCCTTGTTTGTCCTGCCCAAGTGCATCACCTCACACTTATCTGGATTAAATTCCATTTGCCACTGATCAGCCCATCTGACCAGCCCGTCTATATCCTCCTGTAATCTAAGGCTATCCTCCTCACTATTTACCACCCCAACAATTTTCATGTCATCCACGAACTTACTGATCAGCCCTACTACATTCAAGTCTAAATCGTTTATATATACCACAAACAGCAAGGGACCCAGCACCAATCCCTGTGGAACCCCACTGAACACAGGTATCCAGTCACAAAAACACCCCTCAACCATCACCCTCTGCTTCCTGCCACTCAACCAATTCTGGATCCAATTTGCCAAATTGCCTTGGATCCCATAGGCTCTTACCTTCATTATCAGTCCCCTATGTGGTACCTTATCAAATGCCTTGCTGAAGTCCAAGTAGACTATGTCAAATGCATTGCCCTCATCTACACACCTGGTCACCTCTTCGAAAAATTCAATCAAATTGGTCAGACATGACTTCCGCTGAACAAAACCATGTTGACTGTCCTTGATTAATCCCTGCCTCTCCAAGTGTGGATTAATTCTGTCCCTCAGAATTGCTTCCAATAGTTTCCCCACAACTGAGGTTAGACTGACTGGCCTGTAGTTCCCTGGTTTATCCCTTCCTCCCTTCTTGAATAACAGTACCCCATTGGCTGTCCTCCAGTCCTCTGGCACCTCTCCTGTGGCCAGAGAGGTATTGAAAATTATTGCCAGTGCCCCTGCTATCTCCTCCCTTGCCTTACTCAGCACCCTGGGATACATTTCATCTGAGCCTGGAGATATATCTACTTTTAATCCTGTCTGGCTACTTAGAACCTCCTCCATTTAAATGCTAATTTCTGTTCTTCTACCTGATTTCCAAACCCACGTTGCCCCTCTCAACGACACAAAGTATACATTTAGAACCCTACCTTTGTCTTCCAGCTGATAGCACACTGTACCCTCTCTCGTTCCCCAAAAGCTGTAAATCTCCATCCCACACAGTCCCTGTATTCTCACTCTGCTACACTCTCTCCATTCTAAATCTAATCTACCCGGTATACACCCAATCATACTGTACTTAAAATGTATGGTACTCTATTACATGATTGGAGACACATTGGCTGTGAGCGAGAACTGTATTTCAGCAGCGAGTTGTGATGACCTCGAACTCAATGTGTACGAGGGTGGTGGAAGCAGATATGACCAATGATTTCAAAATGAAATTGGAAAGGCACTTGAAGGAAATAAACTTGCACAGGAATGGGGATATAGAGGGGGAATGGGACTGACTGGATTGCTCCACAGAGTCAGCAGGGACTTGAGTTGGTGAATTGACTCCAACTGTGTCGTTAAACTTAAAACTTATCTTGTTCAGTCACAACATCATCATCATCTCTCTGCTGGCCAACTCACTCACTTACCGTCCCACTCGAATCACTCAAACTCACCCTGGACACTCCAGCGATCAGTTTCCCACAGGCTGCCCTAGAAATACAGGAAAGGCAAAATAAGGAGCAATCCCTTAAAATACAGGACAGTAAATCACCTGGAAGTTGTCCCTTTAAATGTCAGCCATCTCTTGGGGAAACCACCCCTTTAACTGTGAACATGAGGAGAGAGACCAGCCTTTTAGCCAGACAAATAAATATGTCAAGCTGAGGGAGCAAAGGATGTCAATGTCTTTAAGAGAGAGAGAGACCTGGGCCAACCTTTCCAGAGTCTGCACCCTCCCTGGATTCACTTCCTTTCCCTTCAGTTCCTGCAAGTCAACAATTTGCCCCCAGAATGAGAAAAGAAATGGAAAGGGGGAAACATTAATTTACTCGCAGATGTTGCCCAGAGGAGGAAGTTTCAGTCTGAAGCTCATTGTCCAACATCCGCATTGTGACGTCCACAATGGAACCCTGCCTGAATCAGCCAATAGGAATCACTCTGCTCCGCGGTGACGTCATCGGATTCCAGTCTGCAGGCCAGGCGCGCGGACACGGGAGCCCCGCCCCCACCCATTGTTGCCCCTCCCCCTACCCTGCCTCGAACCAAGGTTTCCAGGCAACCTGCTCCGGCCAGAGCGAGAAGCCACTCGGACAGGGGAGGCTGCGCATGTGCGGAGGAGCCCGCCCCTTACCTTCATGCTGAGGGGTTGACCAATGGGAAGAGCCGGAGGACCGGAAGGACTCTGCTCCAAGCGATCAGAGCGCGGGCTTTGTGTGAATGAAGATTAAGCTTCACACAGACTAAAACTTCCTCCTGTGTCCAACATCTGTGAGTAAAACACTTTCTTTTCTCCCCCTTTCCATTTCTTTTCTAGTCTTGTAATAAAGTGCTGCAGATATTTCCAGTCATGGAGTCATTATGGCACAGAAGGACTCCATTCAGCAACTCGAGTCTGTGCCAACTCTCTGGAGAGCAATCCAATCGGTCTCATTCACCCTCAGTATCTCCATTCTCTCTCCCAGAAGTTTCCTTCAAGTGCCCATCCAATTTCACTTTTAACTTATTGATTTTCTCTGCTTCCACCACCCCTTAGGCATTAAGTTCCAGGTCATGACTGTGTGCTGTCTACATTTTCATTCTGTTCTTTCACAGAGTCTGGATGTCACTGGTTAGGCCAGCATTTTAAATGCCCATCCCTAATTGCTCTTGAGAAGGTGGTGTTGAGCAACCTTCTTGAACCGCTGCAGTCCATGTGGTGGAGGTACAGCCACATTGCTTTTAGGGAGGGATTTCCAGGATTTTGACCCAACAACAGAGAAGGACCAGCTGATATCTTTCCAAGTCAGTATGGTGAGTGGCTTGGAGGGGAACATGCAAGTGGTGGTGGTGGTGTTCCCATGCATCTGCTGCCCTTGTCCTACTGGGAGGTAAATAAAGTTCTTCTTCACATTCTCTTTGTATCTTAAGCAAATGATACAGTGCAGTATATGACACATTTTTCATGCTTTAAAATAGACACATATATGGTCAACCACCTGCTTGAAGATTTTCAGGTCTCTGTGCCCTGAAGAGGAGGTGATGAGCATGGATCTGTCAATCAGCATGAATCGGGAGAATTGGGAGGGTGTATTTAAGGTACAGCAGAGTGAAAATGGAGCGACAGTGTGTGGGACAAAGATTCACACCTTTTGGGGAATGACAGAAGAAAGAATGTTCCACATGAACTAGAATTCTCTGTTCTAAAATGTTATGATCTACTGATTTTTACAAACTCTTTTTTACAGGATATCAAAAGGGGAGGATTTTCAGACAAAAATCTCAAAACAAACATCATGTCAAGATCTGACAGAGTCGCTTGATTCATCGGAATTCGAATACTCTCAAGCTTTGAATCTGGAAGGAGAAATGTTTGTTCTGTCTGCTTCAAAAGATTTTAAATATTATCGTGACTGGAAAAGCACCGAGACATACATTCACCTAAGTGAGATTCTTCCAGTGCACTGACTGTGGAAAGAGCTTTAACCAGTTAAACAGCCTGAAAAAAATCACAGTGCAGAGAGGCTGTACAAGAATTTCGTGTGTGTTTGAGGCTTCAACTGATTGTCAAACCTTGAGATTCACAAGGACAACCGCACGATGGAGAAACCGTGGAAATGTGGAGACTGTGGGAAGCGATACCGATTCCCATCTGAGCTGGAAATTCATCATCGCATTCACACTGGGGAGAGGCCTTTCACCTGCTCCGAATGTGGGAAGGGATTCACTGGGTCATCCCATCTGCTGACACACCAGCGGGTTCACACCGGGGAGAGACCATTCACCTGTTCTGAGTGTGGGAAGGGATTCACTCAGTCACCCAACCTACTGACACACCAGCGAATCCACACTGGGGAGAGGCCGTTCACCTGTTCTGTGTGTGGGAACAAATTCAGTCAGTTATCCAGCCTGCAGACACACCAGCGAATTCACACTGGGGAGAGGCCGTTCACCTGCTCTGAGTGTGGGAAAGGATTCACTCAGTTATCCAGCCTGCAGAAACACCAGAGAATTCACACTGGGGAGGGACCATTCACCTGCTCTGTGTGTGGGAAGGGATTTGTTCATTTATCCAGCCTGCGGAGACACCAGCGAGTTCACGAGTGATTCCAGGGGTTGGATTCTGCTGTTATTGCTGCTGTTAATCACATCCAGGACTGAACCATGTTCATTCTGACACTGGGTGAAGTGGGAGGGTCGGAGGGTTTCTTTCTGCCGGACTGGCCGGTCTCACAACTTTGCTTCCAGTGATGATCTTTAAGCCTGGGAGTGCACATTTCCATTGAATTGATCTGCAACAGCGATGAAACACATTTGTTTTATCCTGGATGGTAAATTATCTTTTTCCTACCACTACAGGTAGATCGAAAATAAATATATTTGACTCAGTTCCATTGAGTCTACAGCACAGGGCCAGGCCAGTCAGCTCAATTGGTCGATATCAGTATTTATACTCCACATGAGCCTCCACTCACACCTCTTCATCTCCCCCGATCAGCATATCCTTCTATCCTTTCTCCCTCATGTATGTATCGAGCTGCCACTGAAATATATTCATGCTATTCACCTCAACCACTTGCTGTGGGAGGGAGTTCCACATTCTCATCACTCGCTGGGTAAAGAGGTTTCTCATGAAATCCCTATTAAATTATTGGACCCCTTCCTCATCTTAAAGACTTTCATCAGGTCACCCTTCAGTCTTCTCTTTTCTAGAGAAAAGCAGCCCCAGCTTTTCCTGAGAGTTTAATGCTCTCAGTTCTGCTATTATTCTTGTGAATCTTTGCTGCACCTTCTCCAGTGCCTCTATTTCCTTTCTCTAAATGGAGATCACAGATGTTGACAGTACTCCCAGTGTAGTCTAACCATGGTTCGAAACACGTTGAACATAACCTCCCTGCTTTTCAATTCTATCCCTCTAGAATGGAACCCAATATCTGGGCCCCATACTTTAGGAAAGATGTGATGTTCTTAGAGAAGGTGCAGAGGAGATTTACGAGAGTGACACCAGGGATGAGGGATAGTTAGTTGGAGAGACTGGAGCAGCTGAAATTTCTCTTTTTGGATCATGGAGTCATTAGGACACACAAGGAGGCCATTCAGCCCATCAAGCCCATATTTCCCTCAAGTGCCAATTGGCTTTTGAAGTTGTTCATCGTCTCTGCTTCCGCCCCACCTCATAGACAGCGAGTTCCAGGTCATTACCACTCGCTGTGTGAAAATATTCCACCTCACACCCGCACCCCTGACCCGCATCTCCTGTCCAAAACCTTAAATCTGTTTCCCTCTCCTCCTTGTACCATCAACGAATGGGAACAGCTTTTCTTTATCCACCTTATCTAAAGCTGTCATAATCTTGTACACCTCTATCAAATCTCCCCTCAACCGCCTGGATTTAAGGAAAACAACCCCAGCCTGACATCTAAAATAAATAAAACAATATGTTAATGCCTGAAATCAATCGGGAATGTTTGATTTTTGTCGTAAAGATATGATGAATATATTGTATTGGACAGTAAAGGAATTGGAGTAACTCACCCGGGTGATCAGTGGAATGTATCAATCTGGTATCCACCTACATTCTAGTGAAAACCAGGGAGGTGTAGATGAGATGAATAAGTTGATAGATTCTCTGGGAGATATTTACATCCTTACCTATGAATTTTGTTTTAAAGAAAACCACATTTGACAGCCAGGCCACCACCTGAACTATCAGGATGATAACAGGGGGAGATAAGCAAAGACAGACACTCACTTTGATCTTTTGATAAGCGCACCTGAAAGTTCAGAAGTTCAGGCCTGACATTGGGATACTGGTGTGAGTGTGCAGATGTGATTTGTTACAGGTGAAGACAATAGCATGCGTAAATTCATGGTGAAGTGGACTGAAGAATGGGTCCCAAACATACCCAGCTACTTGACAAACAACATGACATGAAATGGTTAATGTAATGAGAATGAGACAATATTTTGACATCATCAAAGCACTGACACATTCTCCAGAGAGAAACTGACTGTAAAACAATCAGTACAGAATTAAACACACTGGTCATGGTCAAAAAGTGACTAAAATTGAACTAACAGAGATAAAGATTTGGATTGGGTCAATTGAGGGCTTTGGAGAAATAATACTGAGTGAGAACTGTCCACAAGTTGGACAGCGGTAAGGAGAGAGCTGGAGAAACTTTTACATCCATGCTTGATCTGTTGCTGGAAGCATATGTCTTTATGTACCAGTAACCCAGAACTCATGGCGCTCCTTCAGGAGAAGAAAAGGTCAAGTAGATGTTACCCCAGGCGGGGCCAGAACAGAACTGGAAAATAATGGAGTGAAATTGAGTGAGGGGTCGGAGAGAAAGTTCTCCTCCCCCTCAAGGTGTGGACTGTAAGAATCCAGGGGTACCCCCTACTTCGGGTTTTCTTGCTAATTAGTGAACACTGAATTAAAAATTATGACTGGCTGTGCATTTATTTCTAATTTGATTGTTACACTTCTGTTTTTATTGCTGTTGTGATTACTCTCTGGTTGAGGATGGTTGACAGGTGACAGGATGGGATATTGTGGTTTGGGTCTTCATTGACCAAATGTTTTATTGATCCGAAAGATGTAAAAGGGGCCAAACTTCAGCAGAAATCTGGCAGAGCTGAGAACAGACAGCTTGCTACGTGGGAACAGGGAGATGAACAGTTCCCAGAGGACAAAGAAAACAAGAGTGAATCCTAGAGAACACCTGGGTGTCAAGGCCACCATGTTTTCACTGCTTGGCATGGGAATGCTGACTCCCTGTACCGGGGACGGAGTGTGGGAAGCCAGTTGTTTGAGAGTTTGATGTGGCTTGGGCAGGTACAGATGGTTCAATGACAGGTTTTGTAATTGATCTGTTCAAGTGTTAGCTCAGAAATGATTGGGTTAAATCAATCTCCATAGACTTCGTGATGTAAAAAAGTATCAGAAGGGATTCCCCGAGCACAGAGATTTGTAGAGGTTTTACATATTGCATTGACTGGTGCCATGGCATCTGGGGCAGACCAGGGAGCATTTACGTGGAGATGGTGCATCTACCCAGAGTGTAATGGTAATGCTGCTGCACTTTGATACTACTGCTCAGACATGAGCATGTGTCAGGTCTTATTTATACTGAATAAAATCTAACCACTGTCACCAATAAGGGTTATCACTGTGAATCATTTCAGAGTTTGGCAAAAGGGGATAAAGGATTAATTGACTCCCTGAACCCCATTTTCTAACATTGCTGTGTCAAAAATAAAATCTCATCACTCCCTCTGGCTCCTTTGCCAATTACCTTAGAAGGACTCACTTTCTGTTAAAGAGCCTGCCAACCCCTCTCACCCACTTTCCCTAAAGTGCAGAAATCTAATCATGAAAAGTCCAGCAAAATCAAATAATTTTACAGATAAAAGTTAATTAATGAAATTGAACATGGTTAAAAAAACCCAGAAAATTACTTGAGGATCAAAGACAACCAGAGTAAAAATATGTGCACAATGTTCTGGACCCAAATGGTTTCTCTTTGGCTCCTCTGTGCCCTGTTCCTGTGACTCTCTGCTTTGGACACAGAGGCACTGAACCCCGGGGGTCGGGTCACCATCAGCCCCGGTCACCCCCTCCCGTGCCCTGATTGGTTGGAGGCCCATTTCCCAGTCAGTCCTTAGCACCTTCCTGTCTCTCTATCAGTGTGACACCCACGGCAATTTCCCAACTGGGGTGCAGGCCCCATTATTCTCAGCTAAATTCAGCCCTCAGCTCACTCGCCTGGCTGTCATTGACACGAGCAATGAAGAGACAGAAAGGTGCTGGAGGATCAATGGGAAGTTGAAACTTGTGGCTCTAAACCAACATTTCAACATTTGTCACTCAAACACTTGTTTTTTATACTAGGGATTTTATTATTAAATTTAGACACTGGAGGCAAAGGGTAACTTTACGTTTCTAACTTTGTATTGTCTATAGTGTCAGCTGTGGCTCAGTGTCTCTGGGTCAGGAGGCTGTGGGTTCAAATCCTACACCCAGGACCTGACGACAAAAATCAAAGCCCACATTCCCAGTTCCAGCACTGAGGGAGTGCTACACTGTCAGTGCAAGCTTCTTATGAATAAGATGTTAAACTGCTAGCCCTGTCTGCCCTCTCAAGTGGATGTAAAAGATTCCATGGCCTCTATTTTGAAGAAGGGCAGGGGAGTTATCCTCCCATGTCCTGATCAATATCCATCCCTCAATCAACATCACTAAAAACAGATCATCTGGTCATTATCACATTGCTGTTTGTGGGATCTTGCTGTGTGTAAATTGGCTGCTGTATTTCCTACATTACAACAGTGACTACACCCCAAAAGTCCTTCATTGGCTGTAAAGCGCTTTGGGATGTCCTGTGGCCATGAAAGGCGCTATAGAAATGCAAGTCCTTGTTTAATTGTCAGCAAACTTGGACATATTACAGTCAGTCCCTCGTTGAAATCATTCACAGAGATTGAGAACTCATGTTGTGTACGAACCTCCTTTTTGACACCTTTCCAAACGCTTTTTGAAAATTCAAACACACCACATCCAAGCAGAGAATATTTTTGTTTTAAAAATCACAGCAAGTTGTTGTGATTTGGAATTCACTGCCTGAAAACGTGCTGGAAGCAAATTCAACTGTATCTTTCAGAAGGGAACGGGACAGATTCTTGAAAGGAAAAGAAATTTGCAGGACGATGGGATTAATTGGACAGCTCTTTCAAAGAGCCAGCAGGAGCACAATGGGCTGAATGGCCTCCTTCTGTGCTCTATGAGCCTCGTATACATTGAAAGGGAGAGGAACATCTTCAATTGTGAGTGACATATTAAAGAAAGCAGTGCCTCCTCTTCTCTCTATATTTAGTTTAACACTTAAATCTCCCCTTAACATTTTCTGAAGTGGCAGATGGAATTTAATACAGAGAAGTGTGAGGTGATGGGATTTGGCAGAGGGGATAGGGAGAGGAAATATAGACTTAATTGCACAGTTCTAAAAGTGAGCAGGGACAGAGGGACCTGGGGGTTCATGTGCAAAGATCATTGAAGGTGGCAGGAAAGAGAGAGAGGAATTAGCAAAGCACATGGGATCTTTGGCTTCAGAAATAGAGGGGTTGAGAACAAAAGCAGGGAAGTTATGCTGAACCTTTATAAAGCTCTGGTTAGGCCACAACTAGAGTATTGAAACCAGTTCTGGTCACCACACTTTAGGAAGGCTGTGAGGGTCCCTGAGAGGGTGGAGAGGAGATTTACCAGAATGGTTCCAGGGATGAGGGGTTTTAACCACAAGGTTAAGTTGGAGAAGCTGGGTTTGTTCTCCTTGGAGCAAAGGAGGTTGAGGGGAGATCTGATAGAGGTGTGCAAGATTATGACAGGTTTAGATAAGATGGACAAAGAAAAGCTGTTCCCAGTCCCTTATGGTACAAAGATGAGGGGGGACACAGATTAAAGGTTTTGTACAGGAGATATATCTACATCACTGTTCCTTCACTATCGCTGGGTCAAAATCCTGGAACTCCCTCCCTCACAGCACTGTGGGTGTACCTACACCACATGGACTGCAGCGGTTGAAGATGGCAGCTCAACACCACCTTCTCAAGGGCAATTAGGGATGGGCAATAAATGCTGGCCCAGCCAGTGACACCCACATCCCATGAAAGAATGAAAATGAAAAGATATGGAGGGAAATTAGGAGGAACGTTTTTACACAGTGAGTGGTGATGACCTGGAACTCGCTGTCTATGAAGCGGGTGGAAGCAGAGACAGTGAACGGTTTCAAAAGGAAACTGGATGGGCCCTTGAGGGAAATAAATTTTCAGGGCAACAGGGATAGAACGAGGCAATGGGATTGACTGGTTTGCTCTGCAGTGAGCCAGCATTGACACGATGGGCTGAATGGACTCCTTCTCTACCCAAATGAATCTGTGATCTAAAAAGAACAATTTCAGCTGCTCCAGCCTCTCCAACTAACTGAAGTCCCTCATCCCTGGTGCCATTCTCGTCAATCTACTCTGCACCTCTCTAAGAACTTCACATCTTTCCTCAAGTGTGGGGCCTAGATATAGGGTTCCATTCTAGAGGGATAGAATTGAAAAGCAGGGAGGTTATGTTCAACGTGTTTCGAACCATGGTTAGACTACACTGGGAGTACTGTCAACATCTGTGATCTCCATTTAGAAAAAGGAAATAGAGGCACTGGAGAAGGTGCCACACAGATTCACAAGAATAATCCCAGAACTGAGAGCATTTAACCCTCAGGAAAGGCTGGGGCTGCTTTTCTCTAGAAAAGAGAACACTGAAGGGTGACCTGATGGAAGTCTATAAGATTATGAAGGGGTTCAATAATCCAATAGGGATTTCATGAGAAGCCTCTTTACCCAGTGAGTTGTGAGAATGTGGAAATCACTACCACAGCGAGTGGTTGAGGTGAATAGCATGAATACATTTAAGGGAAAGCTAGATACATATGTGAGGGAGAAAGGAATAGAAGGATATGCTGATCGAGGGGAGATGAAGAGGGGTGGGTGGAGGCTCATATGGAGCATAAATACTGACAGAGACCAATTGAGCCGACTGGCCTAGCCCTGTGCTGTAGACTCAATGGAATAGAGACAAATGTATTTATTTTAGACCTACCTGTAGTGGTAGGAAAAACACTATTTACTATCCAGGATAAAATAAATGTACTTTATTAGCTTTTGTGGATCATTTCAGTGAAAATGTGCACTCCCAGGCTTCAGAGCATCAGCCCACTGGAAGCAAAGTTGTGAGATTGGCCAGTCCAGCAGAAAGAAACCCTCCGACCCTCCCACTTCACCAAGTGTCAGAATGAACATGGTTCAGTCCTGGATGTGATTAACAGCAGCCATAACTGCAGAATTCAACCCCTGGAATCATTTTTGAACTCGCTGGTATCTCCGCAGGCAGTATAAATGAATGAGTTCCTTCCCACATTCGGAGCAGGTGAACGGTCTCTCCCCACTGTGAACTTGCTGGTGTGTCAGCAGGTTGGCTGAATTACTGAATCCCTTCCCACACTGGGTGCATACGAACAGTCTTTCCCTGGTGTGAACTCGCTGGTGTGTTAGCAGGTTGGATGAATTACTGAAAGCCTTCCCACACTTAGAGCAGGTGAACGTCCTCACCCCGGTGTGAACTTGCTTGTGCGTCTGCAGATGGGATGACCAAGTGAAACCCTTAACAAAAACAGAATTACCTGGAAAAACTCAGCAGGTCTGGCAGCATCGACGGAGAAGAAAAGAGTTGACGTTTCGAGTCCTCATGACCCTTCGACAGAACCCTTCCCATACTCAGAGCAGGTGAACGGCCTCGCCCCGGTGTGACTATGTAGATGGGTTTCCAGCTCAGATGGGAAATCGAATCCTTTCCCACAGTTCCCACATTTCTACAGTTTCTCCATGCTGTGGGTGTCCTTGTGTCTCTCCAGGTGGGACAATTAGTTGAAGCCTCGACCACACACAGAACACATGTACAGTCTCTCCCCGTTGTGAATGGTGCAATGATTTTTCAGTCTGTGTAACTCGTTAAAGCTTTTTCCACAGTCAGTGCACTGGAACACACTCACTCATCTCTGTGCGTCTCAGTGTTTTTCCAGTCACACTGATGTTTAAAATCTTTTGAAGTAGGCAGAACAGACAAAGATTTCAAATGCTAGATGATATTCTGGTCCCAATGAATCAAATGGTTTTGTCAGATCTTGACATGATATTTGGTCTGAGAATTCTGTCTGAAAATCCTCCCCTTCTAATAGCCTGTAAAAAGAGTTTGCAAAAGTCATTACTGTCTGGACAGTGCAGGAATTCAGAAGACAATTCTAGTTGCTATGGAACATTCTTTCCTCTCTCGTTTCACACAAGCGCAAAGCTCCGTCCCACACACTCTCCTTCCATTCTCACTCTGCTGTACCTAATATATACCCTCCCAATTCTCCTGAAGGTGCAGATTCACGGTGATCGTCAGATCCATGTTCACCATTTCCTCTCCTGGATACAAAGACCTGAAAATCTACATGCGGCTTGCTCGGCTACATATATATCTGTTTATTGGACTAAAATGTGTTTAATATTCAGTATTGTTTTCCCCAATTAGATATAGAGGGTGAATGTGAGCAAGACCTTTTATTAGGCAGCGAGCGGTCATGCCCTGGAACTCGCTGCCTATGAGGGTGATAGAACCAGAGACGATCAAGCATTTGAAAATGGAATTGGATGTGCGCTTGAATGAAATAAACTTGCACGGGAATGGGACTGACTGGGATGCTCTGCAGAGAGTCAGCATGGACTTGAGTTACCGAATGGACTCCTCCTGTATAAATGACTCTTCTATTGATTCATGGGATGTGGGTATCACTGGCGAGTCCAGCACTTATTGCCCATCTCTAAATGCCCTTGAGAAGGTGATGGTGAGCTGCTGCTGCTGCTGGAAATGACTGGAAATATACACAGTACTATATTATAAAGGTAGAAATAATAATAAGTGGGCTCTTTTCCTGAACCGTAAATAATATATTTAATATGTACCGTCTAATAACACTAGACATATCTCCGTCCTATTTTAATTCACTGTTCCCTCAAATGTCAGCCATCTCCTGGGGAAACCGCCCCTTTAATTGTGCACATTAGGAAAGAGACCATCCTTTTAGCCAGACAAATAAATGTATCAAGCTGAGGGAGCAAAGGATGTCAATGTCTTTAAGAGAGAGAGAGAGAGACCTGGGCCAACCTTTCCAGAGTCTGCACCCTCCCTGGATTCACTTCCTTTCCCTTCAGTTCCTGCAAGTCAACAATTTGCCCCCAGAATGAGAAAAGAAATGGAAAGGGGGAGAAAAGAAAGTGTTTTACTCACAGATGTTGGACACAAGAGGAAGTTTCAGTCTGTATGAAGCTCAATCTTCGTTCACACAAACCTCACGCTCTGATTGGCTGGAGGACCAGAGTCCTTCCGGTCCTCCAATTCTGTCCATTGGTCAATCTCCAGTATGAAGACAATGCAGCAGCGGGAAGCCTTCGTGTGCGCCGGACACCCTTTGACCCTCATGACAGTTAAGCTGTTGGCCAATGGGCAAAATCCATTCTGCACATGCGCAACTTGCCACACCCTCGAGCATGCGCAGTCCCGGACTACCCACACGCGCGGCTGTTCGAGCGGATTCTCCAGTGCGGCGGGATTGTGGGAGCTGCAGCCGCCATTATTCATCCTGAGCCCAGTCTCCAAACACCTGGGACTGGGATGGAAAGTGGTGATGGGGGGCGCAGTGACCCCACCCTGACACAAAGTACATTTGGATTTGATTGTGACGCCCCCTTAGCAAAACAGTTTGTTAACTTCAGGTGTAACAATTTAGACGCCTGGGTAACATATTGGGGAGGGCAATAGGTGAGTATGAAACTGATCCCCAGAGTCAGTACCTTCAGGGGAGAAGAACTGGGGAAAAAACAGGAGGAGGATAGTAGCATCAATTAGGGTAACAATGAATTGGGAGGAAGGAGTGTAAGGGGGACAGAGATTTATAGTTAGAGAAGAAGGATTCTGCTGTTATTCAGATCCAGGAGCAAACCATATTCATCCTGACCGTTGGGGTTTATTTCTATTCATGTTAATGACCCTGTAACTGAGCTGGAGTTTAATATTCTGGATGTAAGAGGAATGAATCAGCTTTGGATTGAACACCCTGTGTCATGTCCTTGATGTGGGATAAATTGGGATTGCTGATTTGCTGGGTGAGCAGTGTCTCTTTATGAACTACTGTTTGCAATCTCTCCTCATTCATTCAGGAACTCTCAGCTGAAATTATTTTACAATAAAACAGTTCACTTTCAGCATCACATCCCCTAAAGTTAGGTTTAGCGTTAAGTTAGGGTTATGTTTAAGCTTAGGGTTATGGTTAGTGTATGGGTTAGGATTATGGTTATAGTTTTAGGATTATGGTTAGGTTTAGGATTCTGTTTAGGATTATGGTTACAGTTAGGGTTATGGTTATGTTCAGGGTTAGGTTTAGGTTTAGGTTTACGCTTTGGGTTAGGTTTAAGGTGGATGGGAATAGGCTTATGGTTAGGGTTAGGCTTAGTGTTAGGTTTAGGCTACGATTAATTTTAGAGTTAGTGTTAGGTTTTGGCTTGTGTTTAGGGTTATGGTTAGAGTTAGGGGTGGATTTAAGGATATTGTTAGGTTTAGGGTTCGGTTTAGGGTTAAGTTAGGGTTAGGTTTAAATTTAGGGCTAGGGCTATGGTTAGGTTTAGGGTTAGGTTCAGGATTAGTTTTAGTGTTAGGGTTTGGATTATGGTTCGGTTTATTGTTAGATTTAGGGCTATGGTTAGGTTTAGGTTAATGTTGGGATTAGGATTTTGGTTAAGGTTATGATTAGGGTTATGTTTCGGGTTAGCTTTAGGCTTTGGGGTAGGGTTAGGTTTAGACTTATGGTAAGGGTTATTGTTAGGTTGAGGGTTATGGTCAGTTTTAGGGTTAGGTTTAGGGTTAGCTTTACGGTTAGGGTTAAGCTTAGGTTTAGGGTTATGGAGAGGTTAGGGTTAGGTTCAGGGTTAGGGTTAGGGTTAAAGCTATGGTTAGGTTTAGGACTAGGTTTAGGGTTAGTTTTAGTGTTATGGTTAGGGTTACAGTTATGGTTAGGATTATGGTTAGTGTTCGGGTTAGGGTTTTGTTTAGTGTGAGGTTTAGGTTTCAGTTTAGGGTTCGGGTTAGGGCTATGGTTATATTTAGGGCTAGTTTTAGGTTTAGTTTTTGTGTTATGGTTAGGTTTAGGGTTAGGATTAAGATTAGGGTTAGGATTAAGGTTAGGTTTAGAGTTTGGTTTTGGTATAGGTTTAGGGTCTGGTTTAGGGTTAGAGTTAGGGTTAGGGTTAGGGTTAGATTTAGTTTTAGTGCTATGGTTAGATTTAGGGGTCGGTTTAAGTTTAGTTTTAGTGTTAGGGTTAGGGCTAGGATTAGGTTTAGGTTTATGGTTAGAGTTAGAATTAGTTTTCGGTTTAGGTTTAGGGTTAGGCTAGGATAATGGTTAGGTTTCAGGTTTGGTTTAGGGTTACGGTTAGGTTTAGGCTTAGCGTTAGCTTCATGGTTAGGTTAGGGTTAGAGTTAGGTTTAGTATTATGGTTAAGTTTAGGGTTAGCTTTAACATTATGGCTAGGTTTAGGATTATGGTTAGCTTTAGTGTTAGGGTTATGGTTAGGTTTAGGGTTAGCATCAGTTTTGGGGTTATGGTTAGGTCTAAGGTCAGATTTCGTGTTATTGTTAGGTTTAGGGCTATGGTTAAGTCTAAGGTTAGATTTAGGGTTATGGTGAGGTTTAGGGTTAGGGTTTTGTCTATGTTTAGGGTTAGGTTTAATGTTAGGGTAAGGGTTAAGTTTAGAGTTATGGTTCGGGTTAGGCTTAGGTCTAGGGTCAGAGTTAGTTTTAGCGTTAGGTTAGGGTTATGTTCAGGGTTAGGGTTACAATTATGCTTAGGGTTAGGTTTAGTGTTAGGTTTAGGGTTTGGTTTATGGCTATGGTTAGGTTTAGGGCTAGGTTTAGGTTTAGGGCTAGGTTTAGGTTTAGTTTCACTGTTATGGTTAGGGTTAGGTTTATGGTTAGGTTTAGCATTATGACTGGGGTTAGAGTTGGTTTTCGGTTTAGGTATAGGGTTAGGGTTAGGATTATGGTTAGGTTTAGAGTTAGGTTTCGGTTTAGGGTTACGGTTATGCATAGGGTTAAGGTTAGGTTTAGGGTTAGGATTAGGTTTAGGGCTATGGTTCGGTTTAGGACTAGGTTTAAGTTTAGTTTCACTGTTAGGGTTAGGTTTATGGTTAGGTTTCGAGTTTGGCTGAGGTTTAGGGTTAGGTTTAGGGTTAGGGTTAGTTTTAGGGTAATGGTTAGGGGTATTGTTATGTTTAGGGTTATGGTTAGTTTTGGGATTAGTGTTAGGTTTGGGTTATGTTTAGGGTTATTGGTAGGTTTAGGGTTAGGTTTAGAGTTAAGCTCAGGTTTATGGTTAGGGTTAGGTTTAGGGTTAGATTTAGGATTATGGCTAGGTTTAGAGTTATGGTTAGGTTTAGGGTTAGGTTAGGGTATGGTTAGGTTTAGGGTAACAATTAAGTATAGGGTTAACTTTCGGGTGAGGTTACGGTTAGGGTTAGTGTTGAGCTCACAGTTAGATTTAGAGTTAGATTTAAGGTTATTGTTATTGGACTGGGGCAAAGTACAGAGAAAGGATCAGGCAAATGAGACTTCACATCAATTCCACGAACACTAGGATTCAGTCAGTCTCATACACTCACCTCTGAGTCTGAAGGTCGTGGGTCAAGTCCCCACTCCAGAGACTCGAGTCGCCCATAATTGAGGGCTGATACTCTGTCAGTCCTCAGCTGCTAGATTCCTAAGCTCTGGAGTTCCCTCCCTTAACACCTCCACTTCTCTCTCCTCCTTTAAGATTCTGCTTAAAACCTACCTTTTCTCATTTCACTGACACTAAGGACCTGACAAACTTTGTATCCAAAACAAAGCTGATTTATTTGATACTTATCTGGAGTATTAAGCTCCGGCGCAGTTAAAGGGTGTATTAACTTCATCAGAACATACAAACATACGAACAAAGAGCAGGAGGAGGCCATTCAGCCCCTCGATCCTGCTCTGCCATTTAATAAGATCATGGCTGACCTGATAGTAACCTCAAATCTGCATCATCCACTACCCTCAATAATCTATTGCCCCCTTCCTTACCAAGAATCTATCTACTTCTGCCTTAAAAATATTCAAAGACTCTGATTCCACTGCCTTTTCAGGGAGAGAGTTCCAAAGATTTATGAGCTTCTGAGAGAGAAAAATTCACCTCATATCTGTTTTAAATGGGCGACCCCTTATTTTAAAACATTGACCCCCTAGTTCTAGACTCTCCTATAAGAGGGAACATCCTCTCCACACCCACCCTGTGAAGACGTCTCAGGGTCTTAAATGTTTCAATCAAGTTGCCTCCTACTCTTCTAAACTCCAGTGGATACAAGCCCAGCCTGTCCAACCTTTCCTCATAAGACAACCCACCCAGTCCAGATATTAGTCTGGTAAACCTTCTCTGAATTTCTTCAAACGCATTTACATCCTTCCTTAAATAAGGCGACCAATACAGTACACAATACTCCAGATATGGTCTCACGAGTGCTGTGTATAACTGAAGTATAACTTCCCTACTTTTGTATTCAATTCACCTCACAATAGATGATAACATTCTATTAGCTTTCCTAATTATTTGCTGTATTTGCATACGAGCCTTTTGCGATTCATACACTAAGACACCCAAATCCTTCTGCACCTCGGAGCTCTGCAATCTCTCATCATTTAAATAATATGCTTCTCTTATATTTTCCCTGACAAAATGGACAACTTCAGATTTTCTCACAAACCCCAAATGTCAGAATGAACACGGTTCAGTACTGGATGTGATTAGCAGCAGCAATAACAGCAGAATCCAATCCCTGCAGTCAAACATGAACTCACTGTTCTGTCAGGTGATGGGACGAGCCAGTGAACTTCCAAAAAGTCTTTCCTTGGTGTGAATTTACTGGTGTAACAACAGGCAGGAGGATTGGCTGAATTCCTTCCCACACATGGAACATTTAAATGCCTCTCCCCAGTGTGAATTCATTGGTTTGCCAGCAGCTTAGCTGACTAAGTGAATCCCTTCCGAGTTGGATCAGGTCACTGGTCTCTCTCCGGTGTGAGCTCATTGATATGTTATCAAGCTCAATGAGTGAGTGAATCCCTTCCAACATTCAGAGCAGGTCAAAGGCCTCTCGTGGTGTCCCAGCAGCTGAGAGGAATCTCTGAACCTCTTCACACATTGGGAGCCAGCAAAGGGCCTCTCCACAGTGTGAACTAGTTAGTGTCTAAGCAGGGTGTATGATCAAATGAATCCCTTCCTACTCACGGAGCAGGTGATTGGCTTCTCCCCACTGTGACTGCACGGTTGAGTTTACAGCTTGATTGCTTTCCCATAGCCCCTCCCACTGCCTTGTTTGCAAAGTTCACTCCGTGTCAGGTTACAGTTGTCCATCACTAAGCTGGATGATCAATTGAAGCCTCACACTGATAGCTGAAAACTTTTCATTGGATAGATAAACAAATCATTTTTCATTCAGCATTCAAAGGCTGATGATTGTCAGGTCCTGATAAGCTGAGTGATGCTGTCAGCTCTTGACGTGAAGTTTGGTTTACGTTTCCAGTGTGCAAATCCTTCCTCCTAATGCACTGTAAAATCAGATGACAAACATACTACAAAAGCAAAGGGTAGCAATCCAGAACTGATGATTCCAGTTGTCATAGAACACCCTTCCTCCTCTCAAACGATAAATCTCTGTCTCCTACACACTCTATTTCTCCCTTTTGATTGTAGCTCTAATTCATCCTACTATCCACCTCCTGCTTTTTCCTCAATTCTCTTTCCCTGAAGGTGTTGACTCTCGGGTTCAGTTTCGCACTCACCTATTGCCCTCCCCAATATGTCATCCAGGTGTCAAAATCATCACACATGGATTTAACAAACTATTTTGCTACGTGGGCGTCACAATAAAATCCAATGCCTACCCACATGTACTTTGTGTCAAGATGGGGCCACTTCGCCCCCCACCTCCACTTTCCATCCCAATCCCAGGAGTTTGGAGACTGGGCTCCGGGTGAGTAATGGTGGCCACGGCTCCCACAATACACCGCGCTAAGGAGATCGCTCTATCCGCCGCGCTGGCGGGAGACCCAGGACTGCGCATGTCCGAGGAGGAGGGAAGCTGCGCATGTGCTACGAATTGCGATTTCCATTGGCCAGCCGCTCACCTCGTCATGAGGGTCAGAGACTCCCGCTTTCACGAATAATTCTGCTGCCTCATTGTCTTCAGATCAATCTCCCTCCATTAGAAAGGGAGGATGTGCAGGCAAAAATCTCAAGCCAGCCATCATGTCAAAATCTGACAGAGTCAGTTGATTCCTGGAAACTAAATTTCATTGGAAAAGGCCCGAGACAGACACACTTGAGCAAAACGGTTCCAGTGCACTGACTCTTGTCCTCCAGCCAATCAGAGCGCGGGCTTTGTGTGAATGAAGATTGAGCTTCACACAGACTGAAACTTCCTCCTGTCTCCAACATCTTTGAGTAAAACACTTACTTTTCTCCCCCTTTCCATTTTTTTCTCATTCTGGGGGTAAATTGTTGACTTGCAGGAACTGAAGGGAAAGGAAGTGAATCCAGGGAGGGTGCAGACTCTGGAAAGGTTGGCCCAGGTCTCTCTCTCTCTCTTAAAGACATTGATATCCTTTGCTCCCTCAGCTTGATACATTTATTTGTCTGGCTAAAAGGATGGTCTCTTTCCTAATGTTCACAATTAAAGGGGTGATTTCCCCAGGAGATGGCCAGTATATAACAGGACAGTATGGTAATCTAAATCATCACTTGATAGTACTGAACTTGAATCTTTGCTGAAAAAGCAACACGTTGAAGCTTTTTGACTTGCACTCATCACGACGTCACAAGAATACCAAATTTCAAAGGGAAGAACATTTTATGCTGCATCAGGAAAAAGGGTGCTGACTGGTTGGCAAGTGTTCTCTGATTGGTCAATGTGTTGCCATGCAGAATGCCCCAGGATACAGTTATGCCAAAGCTTTTCATTTAATTAAAAAAATCCAAGTCAACTGTGACTGGTCGAGATGTGGCATGGGGAGTGCACAAAGGAGCAGTATCCCCCTTAGCTTTGTTTGATTGAAAAGGCACAATGCCTGGACAAATTCCTTTTCCCTGCAGAAGACCAGGCCCAATTTCAGGTTATCAGTCAGACTCAGAGTGTGGCTCACTTACGCTTTCCAGAAGCTGCATGTATCCAGATACAGGGACTGGTCCACTGCAGGGAAAAGGAACTTGCGATGAAGGGTTGTCTTATGAGGCTAAGCAGGTTGGGGCTTAACTCTTTGTAGTTTAGAAGAACGAGGGGTGATCTTCCAGAAACAAGTAGAATTCTAAGGTGGTTTTGACAGGGCAATGCAGGGAAGATGTTTCCTCTTGTGGGGGAATCTAGAACTAGGGGGACACAGTTTAAAAATAAGGGGTCTCCCTTTTAAGACAAAGGAATTTCTTCTCTCAGGAGGCTGTCCGTCTTTGGAATTCTTTTCCCCAGAGGGCAGTGGAGGCTGGTTCATTGAAGATGTTCAAGGTTCAGTGAAACAGATTTTTGACTGACAAGGGAGCCAACAGTTATAGAGGGCAGACAGGAAAGTGGAGTTAAGGCCACATCAGCCATGATCTTATTAACTGGCAGAACAAGCTTGATGGGCCAAATGGCCCACTTCTGCTCCTATTTCTTACAATCTCTAAGTCCAGAACATGAAGCATTGACCATGGATCTGCCAAACAGCAGGAATCGGCATCTTCAGGAGAATTGGGAGAGTGTATATTAGGTACAGCAGAATGAGAATAGAAGTCGTTGGGTGGGGGGGGCGGGGGGTGGGGGGGGGGGCGCGGAGGGGTGGGGGGGGGCGTGGTGTGGGACGAGGATTTACAGCTTTTGGGGAATGAGAGAGGAAAGAATGTTCCATAGAAATGTCTGTTCTGAATTTCTATCCTGTACTGAGAGTGATGTCTGTTGTCAACTCCTTTTACAGGATATTAGAAGGGGAGGATTTGCAGACAAATCTCATACCAAACATCATGTCAAGATCTGACAGAGTCACTCAATTCTTTGGGACCTGAATATCATTGGCCTTTGAATCTAGAAGGAGAAATGTTGGTCTGTTCTGTCTGCTTCAACGGGTTCTAAACATCCCGTGTTTGACTGGAAAAGCACCGAGACACACATACCTGAGTGAGAGTGTTCCAGTGCACTGACAGTGCAAAGAGTTTTAACCAGTTACACAGACTGAAAAAAAAATCACACCATTCACAGTGGAGAGAGACATTGTACATGTCCTGTGTGAGGACAAGGTTTCAACTGATCACTGAACATGGAGAGACGCAAGGACACACACACTATGGAAAAACCGTGGAAATGTGGGGGCTGTGGGAAGGGGTTCCTTTTCCCATCTGCTCTTGAAACTCATCGACGCAGTCACACCGGGGAGAGGCCGTTCACCTGCTCCGAGTGTGGGAAGGGATTCACTCACTCGTCCACCCTGCTGACACACCAGCGAATTCACACTGGGGAGAGGCCGTTCATCTGCTCTGTGTGTGGCAAGGCATTCACTCAGTCAGCCAGCTTGCAGACGCACCATAAAGTTCACACTGGGAAGAGGCCTTTCACCTGCTCTGGGTGTGGGAATGGATTCAGTGATTCATCCAAACTGCTGAAGCACCTGTGAATTCACACTGGGGAGAAGCCGTCCATCTGCAGTGTGTGTGGAAAGGGATTCAATCACTCATCTGTCCTGCTGACACACCAGAGAATTCACAATGGGGAGACGCCGTTTACCTGCTCCATGTGTGGGAAGGGATTTACTCAGTCATCCAACCTGCTGAGACATCAGAGAATTCACACTGGAGAGAAGCCATTCACCTGCTCCGAGTGTGGGAAGGGATTCACTCGGTCACCACACCTGTCGAGACACCAGCGGGTGAACAAGTGTTAACAGGGGTTGAATTCTGCTTTTATTGCTGCTGTTAATCACATCCAGGACTGAACCATGTTCATTCTGACAGTTGGTGAGGTGGGAGAGTCGGAGGGTTTCTTGCTGCTGGACTGGCCAGTCTCTTGACTTTGCTTCAAGTGGGCTGATGCTCTTTGAGCCTGGGAATGCATATTTCCACTGAAACAATCCACAAAAGCTGATGAAATACATTTGTTTTGTCCTGGATAATAAACAGCGGATAATAATCTGCCCCTACAGGTAGATCTAAAATGAATACTTTTGTCGCTGTTCTATTGAGTCAACAGCACAGGGCCAGGAAGAATTTCAAGATTAGACCTTTGAAGATGAGGACTGAAATCCCTCTTGAGAGAGATAGAGTTTCAGTGATGTTGGCTGACTCACAGTGTTACTGACATCTGGGTGGGTTGTTGAGAAATCCATGGACTCTGTCTTTGTCACACCTGCCATTTATTTTGTCGTGTGTTCGACCACAGTTTGTCTGTTCATTCACATGTACTTCACATTAATCCTTAATGTTAGAACATTTAAAAGACAATGTAAATAATTTTATCTTTCTGAATTTGTTTTGTAAACTTTATTTTTTGTTCAAAACCTGTGGAATCTTGAGGCGTTATTCTCTGAGCAAGGTATTGAATCTCAAACTTTGTTAACTTTAACAAAAGATTATTGGTCCCTAACTGGATCTTCCCAAAAGCTTGGGGGTCTGATCAAGGGTCATAACAATACATACACACATTTTTACTTTAGTGTATGTATAATATACATGTCTTCATTGCATATTTAGAGATTTGGGGGGATGTGCAGTGAGTGGTCATGACCAGGAACTCGCTGCCTGTGAGTGTGGTGGAAGCGGAGATGATGAATGATTTCAAAATGAAACTGGATGGAAACTTGAAGGAAATAAACTTGCAGGGGAATGGGGATATAGAGGGGGAATGAGACTGATTGGATTGCTCTACAGAGACGGCATGGACTGTATATATAAGGTAATATATAATGTAGCCACTGCACTAAATTATAAGACGAGATTTTTACTGGGCTTTTCTTTGTATCAATTTAATATATCAATTTAAAGGAGCAGCAGCATTTGTTTTGAAAATGCTTCTGATATTTTTAGATCCCAAAGGTTCAATGTCAGGTCCCTGGTATCTGCCCGGGTGGGGGGAGGGGCACCAGGCCTGGCCTCAGTGCCACAGGAGGAAAAGTCGGGGTTCCCGCTCCTCACGGTGATCCCCCAGCTGGGCGGGAGCCTGGGGCCTTATTCATCAAGAATGCGTCCCCCTCACATCAGTCCCAGAGGGTCAATCGGCAAACAGTATGCCACAGCCCCCCTGGAATTTACTTTGATTTGTCCCAAGTTTCCCAGTCTGGGACTCATATTTCCAGAGCTCTTTCTCTCTGTGAGGATTCCACTACCTTGTTGCACTGACATTGGACAGACCAACTGCTTTTTCCCAGTTGACTCCCACAGTTTCTTGACAGCTCTTTCCAAGCTGACTGTTCAAGCTGATTTCTTTTCGCCACAAGGCTAACTGTCTTTCACTGTGGACACCAGTGGAAATATCTTCCTCTTGCTTCAAACTGGGCAAATCTTCCAGTTTCTTTTCCCCTCACATGAAATCAAGTGACACGTAACCTTCAAAAGCCCAAATCTTTAACTGCTTTCCATGAGAACCACCCAGGTAAGTTAAACTAAAGAACTATCTGACCCCCACAGCCTACCTCCATGGTAACGTGGCATGCTTTGAGAGGTTCCAAATAGAAATACAAGCTAACTACTTTTCACCTTTAAACCACTCTTTTATTTTATGATCCATATGAAATATGAAAAAATATTTTTGCAACGAGGCTCAGAGCATCAGACCATTGGAAGCAAAGTCGTGAGACCAGCCAGTCCATCAAAAAGAACACGTATTGCACTGGAATGACATATCTATGTGATTTATGTTCATCCAATAACCCATGTGCTAAGAAGCATTCATCCACTAACATGGACAATTCATAACGTCTAGCCTCACTAACTAATGTCTTTCTTGGTGTTTAACCAACATAAATCTTGGTCTAGCTCTCTCTCTCTCCCTCTTCCTAACCCTTTATTGCTTCAGCTTCTATACACAATGGGCTTCTCTCTTACCTTTTCTCTTTGATTCTCTATTCTCCAGTCTCTTATTACCTCTTGTTAAAAATATAAGAAGCTGAAATGTTTTCAAATAATGTCTCAATAATTCCACTTGATAAAAGAACAATAGCAAATATTGCACATTGACGGAATATAAATTCTGACTTGAGCTCTGCATTGGTGAGAGGGTGTTGATCAATTATTGATGAGAGACAATCTCATTTCTTAACACTTTTTTGATAGAGAAACCATCTAAAGGAATTGAAATGTTTTTTTGGTCGGTTCAGCTCTCAATGAGAGGAACGGTGTCTGTGCTGAGACCAAATCTATCCTATCTGCCCTTTCATATGCATCATATTGAAGCCATTTGCTAGTTCATATGCCTAAAAATCGGCTTCATGGTAGCATTCCCTTCACTGAATCACAAGGTGAAGGACTTGAGCCCCACTTCTGAAACCTCCGGTCAGTGAAAGCTAGACTATGGTCTCCAAATACTGGATGACCGAATAGGTTGACCTCCAGCAGGATGCATTTCTCCAAGAAGGTGATTAATCTCATATTGGGAGTGTGTCTGCCTGTCAGATAGAGGGTTAGGGTTTGAGGCCACTTCAGACAGCCCCGATGAGTGGAGAGCAGAGCACTCCCTTGACCATCCAGTGATGCTACTTGAATCAATGACTGCAAATGCCCACCCCCCCATTCCCCATTGTAAATAGATGGTGGGTGGTTGGGTTCTTTAACTTCGATTACAGGCTACTAGACAGAATATATACTCCCAAGGCAAAAACCTTGAGTAAGGCAGCTGAAAACTTAAAAGTGTGAACTCACTGCTGTGTCATTGAGTAAATAAAGAGAAACTGTTCCCACTGACAGGAGGGTTGCGAACAATCTTTCTTCCTCCTGAACATATCCAGCCTCCAATAAATGGATCTATGTTATTTATCTCAACCACTCTGTGTGACAACGAGTTCCACATTCTCACCACTCTCTGGGTGAAGTTTATTCTCTTAAATTTCTTCTTGCCCCTTTTAATTGTTGCCCAGTTTCTCAGCTCGATCTACTGATCCTGGAAAGGGGAAAAGGACATAGAAAGGCAGCGGCAACTGAGACTTCACATCACTTCCCCGAGCACCAGGGCTCAGTCAGCCTCATATTCTCGCCTCTGAGTCTGAAGGTCGTGGGTTCAAGTCCCCACTCCAGAGACTCAAGTCCCCCACAATCCAGGGCTGACACTCTTTCAGTCTTCAACTGCTTGGTTCCTAAGCTCTGGAATTCCCTCCCTTAACCCCTCCACTCTCTTCAAAGGAGAGAAGTTAAGGGAGGGAATCGAGGGCATCAAGGATTGAGAAACTGCGTGCCAAAAACAAAGCTGATCTATTTAACATTTACCAAGAATATTGAACCCCAGCTCAGTTACGGAGATTATTAATATCAGCAGAAACAAACCCCAACTGTCAGAATGAACATGGTTCAGTCTTGGATGTGATGAGCAGCAGCAATAACAGCAGAATCGAACACCTGCAGTCAAACATGAACTCGCTGGTGTGCCAGGAGATGGGATAAGCAAGTAAATTCTTTCCCACATACATGGAACATTTAAACAGCCCGTCTCTGGTGTGAACTCACTGGTAGCTCAACAGGCTGGAGGATGAGCTGAATTCCTTCCCATGCATGGAGCATTTAAACAGCCTCTCCGCAATCTGAAGCTGTTTGTGTTGCAGCAGGTTGGCGGACAGAGTGAACCCCTTCCCTTATAAGGAGCAGGTGAATGGCCTCTCCCCAGTGTGATCTCACTGGAGTTGCAGCAGGTTCGGGGAACTCCTGAACCTCTTCCCACACCAGCAGCCACTAACAGGCCTCTCCACAGTGTGATCGTGCTGGTGTCTGAGCAGGGCGATGGGCAAGTGAATCCTTTCCCATACACAGAGCAGGTGAATGACCTGTCCCACTGTGAGTGTAGGATTGAGTTTCCTGCTTGGTTGCTCTTTCAAAATCCCCCTGACTGTCATTTTTATATTGTTCATCCCCAGTCTGGTTATGGTTCTCCATCCTCAGATTGGATGATCAGTTGTGCCTCACACTGATATTTGAAACCTTTATCATAGACAGAATAGTCAAACGTTTCTCCATCCACATTCAAAGGCCGATGATATTCTGATCCTGATGAACCCAGTGAGTCTATCAGATCTTGGTGTGATGTTTGGTGTCTGTTTTCTGGATACAAATCCTCTTGACTAATCCCCTCTGAAAGAAGATTAGAAAATACATCACTGTAAGTAAAGGATAAAAATCCAGAATTGTTGATTCAGTTGTCATAGAATATCCTTCTTCGATTCAAATTATAAAGCTCTGTTCCCCACACATTCCCTCCTCCCTATTGATTTAACCCCAATTCACCGACTGTCCTCCTGTTTTTCCCCAATTCTCATCCCCAGAAGATGCTGACTCTAGGGTTCAGTTTCACACTCAACTGTTTTCTTCGCCAACATGACACTTAAACCAAACTGAAGAAGAGCCATATTGGGCTAAAAACGTTAAGTCTGTTTCCCTCTCCTCAGCTGTAGCCAGGCCTGCTGTGTAACTTCAGAACTTTGAGTTTCTCATTTTATTTGTAAATGTTACGCCTGAAGTTAACAAAAGGGGTGTCAGAATCAAATCCAGTGACTACCAGCATGTACTTTGTGTCAGGGCGGGGTCACTGCGCCCCCCACCCCCACTTTCCATTCCAGTCCCAGGAGTTTGGAGACTCGGCTGCGGATGAGTAATGGCGGCCGCAGCTCCCACAATCGCCCGCGCTGAGGAAACCGCTCTATCCGCCGTGCGGGCGGGCGGCCCAGGACTGCGCATGTCCGACGGAGAGGGAAAGGTGCGTATGTGCGGGAATGAGCCACCCCGACCCCACTTCATGCTCAGGGGCTGATCAATGGGAAATCTTGGAAGACCGGAAGGACTCTGGTCCTCTAGACAATTAGAGCGCGTGCGTTGTGTGATTGAACATTGAGCTTCACACAGACTAAAACTTCCTCCTGTGTCCAACCTCTGTGAGTAAAACACTTACTTTTCTCTCCCTTTCCATTTCTTTTCTCTTTCTGGGGGGAAATTGTTGACTTGCAGGAACTGAAGGGAAAGGAAGTGAATCCAGGGAGGGTGCAGACTCTGGAAAGGTGGTTCAGGTTTCTCTCTCTCTTAAAGATATTGACATCCTTTGCTCCCTCAGCTTGACACATTTATTTGTCTGGCTAAAAGGATGGTCTCTTTCCTAATGTTCACAATTAAATGGTTTCCCCAGGAGATGGCTGACATTTATGGGGACAGTAAATTAATATAGGACAGATATATGTCTAGTGTTGTTACATGATACATATTAAATATATTATTTATGGCTATGTAATAAGAAAAATTAACATTGTTTCAAGTCTTGTAATATAGTGCTGTTGCTTCGTTATATATTTTCAGTCATGGACTCATTATAGCACAGAAGAAGTCCATCAATGTTGACTCTCTGTGGAGCAATCTAGTAAGTCCTATTCCCCCTCTATATCCCCATTCCCCTGAAAGTGTATTTCCTTCAAGTGCCCATCCAATTTCATTTTGAAATCAATGACCTCCTCTGCTTCCACCACCCTCGTAGGCAGTGAATTCCAGGTCATCACCGCTGACTGTCAAAATAAAGTTTCCCCTCACATCCCCAGGTATCTGTAACCATGTAATAAAGTACTGTATACTACACATATTTATAGTGCAGCACCATTGGGTGTCTATTGGGTACAGCAGAGTAAGAATGGAGGGAAAGTATGTGGGATGGAGATTTATAGCTTTTGGAGAATGAGGGAGGAAAAAATTTTCCATAGAAATTAGAATTGTGTGTTCTGAATTTCTATCCTGTACTGACAGTGATGACTTTTGTAAAATTATTTCACAGGATATTGGAAAGGGAGGTTTAGCAGACTGAAATCTCAAACCAAACATCGCATCAAGATTTGACAGAGTCACTTGATTCATCAGGACTTGAATATCATTGATCTTTGAAGCTAGGAGAAATGTTTGTCTGCTCTGTCTGCTTCAGAAGCTTTTAAACATCAGCGTGACTGGAAAAGCACTGAGACACACACACACCCAAGTGAGAGTGTTTCCAGTGCACTGACTGTAGAAAGAGCTTTAACCAGTTACACAGGCTGAAAAAACATCACACCATTCACAACGGGGAGAAACCGTACACCTCTGCTGTGTATGCACGTGACTTTAACTGATTATCAAACCTCAAGAGGCACAGATCGCCCATGCCATGAGGAAACCCTGGAAATGTGGGGACTGTGGGAAGGGATTCTGTACTCCATCTCAGCTGGAAATTCATTGACGCAGTCACACTGGCAAGAGGCCATTCACCTGCTCCGAGTGTGGGAAGGGGTTCACTAATTCATCTGAATTTCTGATACACCAGCGAGTTCACACTGGGGAGAGGCCGTTCACCTGCTTTGACTCTGGGAAGGGATTCAGTAATTCATCCAACCTGCTGACACACCAGCAAGTTCACACTGTGGAGAGGCCATTCATGTGCTCTGAGTGTGGGAAAGGTTTCACTCAGTCATCGAACCTGTTCACACACCAGCAGTTCACACCGGGAAAAGGCCGTTCACCTGCTCCGTGTGTGGATAGGGATTCACTGATTCATCCAACCTGCGGAGGCACCAGCGAGGTCACACTGGAGAAAGGCCTTTCACCTGCCCTGAGTGTGGGAAGGGATTCACTCATTCTTCTAACCTGCTGACACACCAGCGAGTTCACACCGGTGAGAGGCCATTCAGCTGCAGTGAGTGTGGGAAGGGATTTGTTAAGTTATCCAACCTGCTGACACATCAGCGATTTCACATTGGGGAGAAGCCATTCATCTGTTCAGAGTGTGGGAAGGGATTCAATCAGTTATTGAGCCTGCAGAAACACCAGCAAGTTCACACTGGGGAGAGGTAGTTTACCTGCTCTGAGTGTGTGAAGGGATTCATTCAGTTATCACACTTGCTGAGACACCAGCGAGTTCATAAATGATTCCAGGGGTTGGATTTTGCTGTTATCGCTGCTGTTAATCACATCCAGGACTGAATCATGTTCATTCTGACACTTGGTGAAGTGGGAGGGTTGGAGGGTTTCTTTCTGCTGGACTAGCCAGTCTGATGACTTTGCTTCCAATGGGCTGATGCTCTTTGAGCCTGGGAGTGCACATTTCCACTGAAATGATCCACAAAAGCTGAAGAAGGACATTTATTTTATCCTGGAGAGTAAATAGTGTTTTTCCTACTATGACAGGTACATCTAAGATCACATTTTTCTCTGTTCCATTGAGTCTACAGCACAGGGCCAGGCTAGTTAGCTCAATTGGTCTCTGTCAGTATTTATGCTGCACATGAGCCTCCACCCACCCCTCTTCATCTCCCCTGATCAGCATATCCTTCTATTCCTTTCTCCCTCACATATGTATCTAGCTTCCCCTTAAATGTATTCATGCTATTCACCTCAACCACTTGCTGTGGTAGCGAGTTCCATATTCTCACCACTCGCTGGGTAAAGAGGTTTCTCATGAAATCCCTATTGGATTATTGATCCCCTTCATCATCTTAAAGACTTCCATCAGGTCACTCTTCAGTCTTCTCTTTTCTAGAGAGAAGCAGCCCCAGCCTTTCCTGAGGGTTAAATGCTCTCAGTTCTGATATTATTCTTGTGAATTTTTGTTGCCCCTTCTCCAGTGCCTCTATTTCCTTTTTCTAAATGGAGATCACAGATGCTGACAGTACGCCCAGTGTAGTCTAACCATGGTTCGAAACAAGCTGAACTTTTCAATTCTATCCCTCTAGAATGGAACCTAATATCTGGGCCCCACACTTTAGGAAAGATGTGGAGTTCTTCGAGAGGGAACAGAGGAGATTTACAAAAATGGCACCAGGGATGAGGGACTTCAGTTAGTTCAAGAGACTGGAGCAGCTAAAATTGTCCTTTCTCGATCAAGGGTCATTGTGACAGAGGAGGCCATTCAGCCCATCATTTCCATGCCGGCTCTCTGTAGTGCAAACCAGTCAGTCCCATTGCCTCGTTCTATCCCTGTTGCCCTGAAAATTTATTTCCCTCAACTGCCCATCCAATTTCCTTTTGAAACCGTTCATTGTCTCTGCTTCCACCCACCTCGCAGACAGCGAGTCCCAGGTCATCACCACTCACTGTGTAAAAACGTTCCTCCTAACTTCCCCCCCCGTATCTTTTCATTTTTATTCTTTCATGTGGTGTGGGTGTCACTGGCTGGGCCAGCATTTATTTTCCCTCCCTAATTGCCCTTGAGAAGGTGGTGGTGAGCTGCCTTCTTGAACCGCTGCAGTCCATGTGGTGTAGGTACACCCACAGTGCTGTTAGGGAGGAATTCCAGGATTTGACCCAGCAACAGTGAAGGAACGGTAATGTAGATATATCTCCTGTACAAAACCTTAAATCTGTGTCCGCCTTGTGGGAACAGCTTTACTTTGTTCACCTTATCTAAACCTGTCATAATCTTGTACACCTCTATCAAATCTCCCCTCAACCTCCTTTGCTCCAAGGAGAATAACCCCAGCTTCTCCAACTTAACCTTGTGGTTAAAATCCGTCATCCCTGGAACCATTCTGGTAAATCTCCTCTCCACCCTCTCAGAGAGCCAGCCTCACATCCAGAATATACTTAACGACCCAGCCTCTACAGCTCTCTGCAGTAAAGAATTCCACAGATTCACTACCCTCTGAGAGAAGAAATTCTTCCTCATCTCTTTTTTAAATGGACTACCCCTTACTCTGAGATTATGTCCTCTGGTCCTAGACTCTCCCACAAGGGGAAACAACCTCTTGGCAACTACCCTGTCAAGTCTCCTAAGAATCTTATGTTTCAATAAGGTCGCCTCTCATTCTTCAAAACTCCAGTGAGTACAGGCCCAACCTACTCAGCCTCTCCTCATAAGAAAATCCTTCCATATACGAGATCAACCAAATGAACCATCTCTGGACTGCCTCCAATGCTGATATGTCTTTCCTTAGATAAGGGGACCAAAACTGTTCATGGTATTCTGGGTGTGGTCTATCTTGTGCCTTGTATAGTTTTAGCAAGACTTCCCTATTTTTATATTTTCCCATTTTGAACTTGTTGTCTCCAAAAAGAGAATCCAAAATGTTTGAATCTGGGAAATGAACATAAAAATGAAGCTCCAGCTCCAACTGAGCAAGAGGAAGACAGTTTCAGTGTGAAATTGACCAGGACATTCTCTTTGGATTGAAACATTGGAGAAACAACAAACGTGGAAGAAAATAAAGTTCAAAAGGTGAACTCTGAACAAACTGTTTTAAAAACTAAAGCTGAAAATTCACAGAGGAACAGCAATGAGGTCTCTCCTCTTGCAGAAGGAACTTTGGACTATAATTATTGTAAGAAGAAACTTTCAGAAAACACTGTGAGCTGTAATATTTTACACCTTCGGTGGACTGTGATTCCTGGACATGGCATTCAGCACTGTGCTGTTATCAAGATAGACTTGTGAATCTGAAGTGGACAATGGAGGGATTATTATGTCTATTGCAGGTTATAAGAGAGTTAAACATAGGACTCAGGATCAGGAGTTGGCCATTTGGCCCCTCGAGCCTGTTCCACCATTCGATAAGATCCTGGCTGTTGTTAAGATGTAGAGCAGGTTGTATGTTGTAATATTCTGAGTGGGATATTATGAGGGTGATACATTTCCATTTCTTCCTGGGGAAGATGTTGTGAATATCTAGTTTCATCATTCATGTTTCAGGAATATAAAGCTTTGTTTGGGAATTGGATTTTTTTAAAAGTTAAGAGAAATAGAAAACCTGGGTTGACAAAAACACCCTAAGGGAATTCACAATCACAAGGCGTGGCTCAGGGTGACTTAAGAAGTCAAAGCTCAATGGGTAAGAACTGTAAAAGGGCAGGTGGGCTCTTTTAGCTGGAGACCTGGGGACATTGGGTCTGACAATTATTGTCCTGTCTTTGTGAGAGTGGTGAACTCTTCATGCAGACCTCAGGGCCAAAAGGTTTGGTTTGGAAGCTAAAAGTTAATTAATTTCAACATCAATTGGACATCCCAACTGGTGTCTGTTACCATAGGGATAAGTGATTGAGGGTGGAGTCTTGGTTGGAATTCTGGGTGTTTCTTATCTGCAGGTCACCTGGAAGCAGGAGCTGTGAACCAGCTGTGGGACGAGAAGCCAAGAGGGCCATCAGGAACTAGGGGCATCCCTAATGTTCAAATCCCTCAGCAAGGAGGGAGTGAAACTCACGCTTGGACGGAGGAGTGCACAGTTTTCAGGTCTTAAAGGAAAGTTGGAGGGTTTCTTAGCCTAAAGTTAATGGAAGGACCCCCATCAAATCTTGAAGCTTGGAGAATAGCTGGAATACTGAGGAGAATTAAAGTGAATTCTGGAGAGCTTTGACATCCCTTTGGGATAGTCCGAGAAACAGAAGCGAATTCGTTGGGGGGGGAAAGTTAAAAAGTAGAACTGAGTTTAAAGCATAAATTTTTATAAACTATAGTGTTAAGTTTGTAGTGCTGGTTTTTAATATTCTTTTGTTTTATAAATACAGCAAAGTTTGTTTTTGTTTGTAAATGTGGAATCTTGTGTAATTCTTTCAGTTATCACTGGGTGTTCGAATTTCTCTTTAAACTTTAACGGACCTGACTGGGATTGTAACAATCGGCACAAACAATATTTCAAAACAAATCCAAGAGAAAATATGATTGTCCTTATTTTGCACTGAGCATTATTACATTGTAAGATATCCCTCTCCTAGGATCCCCAGTAATTTCTTAGTTCGAGCACTTCTTTTCGTGAAACAATCTGATAATTGATGACTAAAAATGGAACTAATTGTAGTTCCTTCTAAAACAGGAGGGCTATCGTGCAGCACAGAGGCTAATTTGGGATTTCTCCCATAGACCAATTGACTTATACCCTCCAACCATCTGAAGTGAATTCTTGATATGAATCGCCCATGCCCAGTGCAGTTGTCAACTTGCTGTTTGGCTGATCAGCTAAGATTTTCTGCAGCATTTCATCGATCACCACATGATTCCTTTCACAGAGTCCATTGGTGAAAGGACTTTCAGCTGCAGTGTTCATGACCATAATGTTCATGTTTTCACACACGTCTCTAAACTCGTCATTAGCAAATTTCCCCTCCATTATCATTCAGAAACTTAGCCGGTGCCCCAGGTTCAGTCCCTTTCCATTTCCCCATGACTTGGTCTATAATCTCCCTTTTGTCCTTGCCGTGTATTATTGGAGAAAGACTAAATCAGTTACCATGTCTATAAAGTGTAGAATGAAAATATTTCTGTTTTTATCCCATCCCTTTAGATCCATGACAACTACCTGGTTAAAGTCACGTGCCAAGGGAAGGTTTACAATAGGATGTGACAGCGTCCTCCCATACTTTTTACACATTTCACACTTTGCTCTAATCTCCTCCACGAGCCTCGTATTCTCTTCATCAACCACCCGTGCATTACTCAGCAGGATTTTTAATCTTTGACAGGAAGGGTGGGCAAATTGTGTGATTAGGTTTAAAATAATTTGTTTCTTTCACTCGGATTCTTATCATTGATGCCATTAATCCTTCTCAAACACTCTGATTAGAAACTTCAGGTATTGTCAAGGGGAGATGATAATGTCCTGATTGAGTCAACTGCAGATCTACTGACTTTCCAAAAACAGTTGCCTTATCTTGCTTCATATCAAATTGCATTTGTGCTTGGAAGGTGTATAGAACCTTGGTTAGGCCACACTTGGAATATTGTGTGCAATTCTGATCGCCACATTACCAGAAGGATATGGAGGCGTTGGAGAGGGTGCAGAGGAGGTTTACCAGGTTGCTGCATGGTCTGGAGGTTATTAGCTATGAGGAGAGGTTGGAGAAACTCGGATTGTTCTCATTAGAGCAACGGAGATTGAGGCGCGACTTGATAGAAGTTTACAAAATTATGAGTGGCATGGACAGAATAGATAGTCAGAAGCTTTTTCCCAGGGTGAAAGAGTCAATTACTAGGGGACATAGATTTAAGGTGAGAGGAGAAAACTTTAGAGGAGATGTGCGGGGCAAGTTTTTTACGCAGAGGGTAATGAGTGGAATTCGCTGCCAGAGGACGTGGTGGAAGCAGGTACGATAGTGGTGTTTAAGAGGCAGCTTGACAAATACATGAATAGAATGGGAACAGAGGGATAAGGACCCCGGAAGTGCAAAATGTTTTAGTTTGACAGACAATATGATCGGCACAGGCTTGGAGGGCCGAAGGGCCTGTTCCTGTGCTGTACTTTTCTTTCTTTGATTAGTCAACAGTAAGGGTATCTCATTGGAGACTACACCAGTCCTGATAAAGTGGCTGACTCCAGCTATTTTGCATGAAATCCCTACTCTTTTTCGTGACTTTGATGTGTTGACATCACTAAACCAAGACAAGTAGAACTTTCATACTCCTTAACCCTGTGTCAATCCTCAGTATGAGGTGAATCTGGGTAACATTTTCACCAATCTACTGCACGTGCTGTTGAGGTGCAGCCACTATCTAACAGCACAATTGAATGAGTCTGTGATTAACATACTGATCACTGAATCAAAGCTCCTTGTGACTAGTACAATTCCTTCAGAGTGATCATCATCATCGTCTTCAGCCTCAGAATTCTCAGTGTTATGTGTCACTTCGAAGACCATCATTTTCCACTCTGGGCAGTTCATCACATAATGATATTTTGAGTCAGACCTGAAACACCTGTTAATTATTCCCTGGTCATTCCTGGGGTTCATTCACCTATTAGTGCTGTTCCAATCCTGTCCTTTGTTGTGATATCCAGATCAGCTAAAGATGCTTTCACCCTCATTCGAAACCTGTCAAAGTCCATCTATGCTTCATAGGCATCCAGTAAATCATCTTTCTTATAAATCTTATCAATGAACCCGAATAGAAGATCCAAACCTTAACCAATATCCAACTGATGGGCATCCAGCTCACTAAATACTTTGCTTCTGATTTTACTTTTTTTGGGAAGTGACAGTGCCAAGACCAGACTTTATTTCCTCTTTGGTAGGGACATTACCCGTGTCCACATATCCACTTCATTCTTCCACTGGTCATGTGGCTCAGACTCCGAGAACATTGGCAAGTAATCAGACCCTGACAATTTCCACTTGCTTTCAGCCATTTCTTACAAATGCTACTTGGATTGTAAGCTTCTGTCTGAAATTTTATTTTCCTTTAGTTTCCAACCTTTACCATTAGACAAGCATTCTCTGTTACCATGTTATAATCCTGACATTCTGATGGTGAAGCAAGAAACTGGAGCCAATCTTTACTTGGTATAGATTTATTTACAGTGCGGAACATCACAGGTATATACCTTCTGACTCCACTCCACTCTATGTCACTTAAGTGTCTCTATATGTGTTCATATAACCATTCAGTCAATGCCCTCTACCTGTGGATATGTAACCTCAATTGATACAATTAACACCCACAATCAGAGTATCTAAAAGGTCTCTAATCGGTGTGACTGTCATTGTGTCTCAGCCGCTCGGGTGAACAAGTGAATCCCTTCCCCCACACGGAACAGGTGAATGGCCTCACTCCAGTGTGAACTTGCTGGTGTGTCTGCAGGTAGGATGACTGAGTGAATACCTTCCCATACTCAGAGCAGGTGAACAGCTTCTTCCTGGTGTGAACCCGCTGATGTATCAGCAGGGCAGATGAATCACTGAATCCTTTCCCACACTCAGAACAGATGAACAGCTTCTCCCCGGTGTGATCTCACTGGTGCCTCTGCAGGGTGGCTGAACCCAAGAATCCCTTCCCACACATGGAACACGTGTATAGTCTTACCCTGCTGTGAGTAGTGCAATGATTTTCCAGCTGTGTAACTCGCTAAAGCTCTTTCCATGGTCAGTGCACTGGAAACACTCTCTTTTGGGTATGTCTGTGTCTCAGTGCTTTTCTAGTCACACTGATGTTAAAAATCTCTTGAAGCAGATAGGACAGACAAACATTTCACCTTTTGGATTCAAAGGATAAAGGTTTTCTGGTTCCAATGAGTTGAGTGACTCTGTCGGATCTAGTATCCTGTAAAAGGAGTTTACAAAAGTCATCACTGTCAGTATAGGACAGAAATTCAAAACAGATAATTTTAGTTTCTATGGAACATTCTTTCCCCTGTCGTTCCCCAAATTCTGTAGATCTCTATTCCACGTACTCTCCCTCCATTCTCACTCACATATTCATATCCGGAGGAGTAAAGTAACCTTGACAGATCTTGACTTGACATTTGGTCTGAGATTTTTGTTTGCAATTCTTCCCTTCTAATATTCTGGAGAATGAGTTTATAAAAGTCAACATTGTCAGTGCAGGATAGAATGTGCTGATTCATGCTAATTGACAGATCCATGCCCACTGCTTACTGTCATGGATACAGAGACCTGAAAATCTTCATCCAGGCTGCACACCTACATATATTCATCTAAAAACATGTGTAATGTTCATTGTAGTACTTGATTAGAGATACAGAGGGAGTGTGAGGAAGAACTTTTCTTAGGCAGCAAGTGGTCATGGCCTGGAACTCGTTGCCTACGAAGGGGGGGGGGGGGGGTGGAAGTGGAGATGATTAATGATTTCAAAATGAAATCGGATCAGCACTTGAGGAAAAGAACTTGCAGGGAAGCTGGGATATAGAGGGGGAATGGGACTGAGTGTATTGCTCCACAGAGAATCAGCATGGACTCAAGTTACCAAATGAACTCCTTCTGTGTCATAATGAGCCTATGACTGGAAATATTTTTTGTAGCTACAATAGCATATTACATGACAAGAAGTAATTAAAGTACTTTATCACAGATCCATCTACAAATAATCTAATAGCTACCATATAACAGCACTAGACACATCTCTGTCCAATATTAATTTACTGTCCCCTTAAATGACACCCATCTCCTGGGAAAACCATCCCTTTAATTGTGGACATTAGGAATGAGATCATCCTTTAGCCAGCCAAATAAATGTGTCAAGCTGAGGGAGCAAACTTGAGGGGAGACCTGGGTGAACCTTTCCAGAGTGTGTACCCTCCCTGGATTCACTTCCTTTCCCTTCAGTCAACAAAGAGCCTGCAGCCTCCCCCACTTTCCATCCCAGTCCCAGGAGTTTGGAGACTGGGCTCCGGATGAGTAATGGTAGCTGCAGCTCCCACAATCCCACGCGCTGGGGAAACCGCTCTATCCACCGCGCGGGCGGGCGGCCCCGGGATGTGCATGTCCGAGGGAGAGGGGAAGCCGCGCCTGTGCGGAGAATGGCGTTGCCCATTGGCCAACCGCTCATATCGTCATGGGGCCAAAAGGTCTCCTGCGCTTACGAAGGCTTCCGCTGCCCCATTGCGGGTGATTGACCAATGAGGACAATTGTAGGACCGGAAGGTCTCTGGTCCTCCCGCCAATCAGAGCGCGGGCTTTGTGTGAATGAAGATTTCACTTCACACAGACTAAAATTTCCTCCTGTGTCCAAGATCTGTGAGTAAAACACTTTCTTTTCTCCCCCTTTCCATTTCTTTTCTCATTCTGGGGGCAAATTGTTGTTTTGCAGGAACTGAAGGGAAATGAATTGAATCCAGGGAGGGTGCAGACTCTGGAAAGGTTGGCCCAGGTCTCTCTCTCTCTCTCTCTCTCTCTCAAAGACATTGACATCTTTTGCTCCCTCAGCTTGACATATTTATTTGTCTGGCTAAAAGGATGGTCTCTTTCCTAATGTTCACAATTAAAGGGGTGGTTTCCCCAGGAGATGGCTGACATTTAAGGGGGCAGTAAATTAATACAGGACAGCGATATGTCTAGTGATGTTATATGGTACACATTAGATATATTATTAATGGTTCAGGAATAGAGCCCATTTATTATTAATATAATACTGTGTATATTACAGTCAATTTCAGCAGCAGCTCACCACCACCTTCTCAAGGGCAATAAGGGATGGGCAATACATGCTGGCCTCGCCAGGGATGTCCATATCCCATGAATGAATAAAGAGTCATTGCAGAACAGAAGGAGTCCATTTGGCCTCGCGACTCAATGCTGAATCTCCGCAGAGCAATCCAGTCATTCCCATTCCCCCGCTATATCCCCATTCCCATGTAAGTCTATTTCCTTCGAGTGCCCACCCTATTCCATTTTAAAATTCATGATTGTCTCCACTTCCATCACCCTTGTAGACAGCGAGTTCCAGGTCAAGACTGCCTCATAAAATGTCTTGCTCACATCCACCCTCCATTCTTAATTGGGGTATTGCTGCATTAAGATTTTCAGGTCTTTGTATCCAGGAGAGGAAATGGTGAGCATCGATCTGTTGATCAGCATGGTTCGGCACCTTCAGATAAATTGGGTGTATATTAGGTACAGCAGAGTGAGATTAGAGGGAGTGTGTGGAATCCAGACTGACTGCTTTTGGGAAATGAGAGAAGAAAGAATGTTCCATAGAAACTAGAATTGTCTGTTCTGAATTTCTACCCTGTCCTGTCAGGAATGACTTTTGTAAATTCTTTTTATAGGCTTTTAGAAGGGAAGGATTTTCAGACAGAAATCTCAAACCAAACATCATGTCAACATCTGGCAGAGTCGTTTGTTTCATTGGGACCAGAATATCATTGGCTTTTGAGTCCGGGATTTGAAATCTTTGTCTGTTCTGTCTGCTTCAAAAGAGTTTAAGTATCAGTGTGACTGGAAAAACACTGAGACACACACACCCAAGTGAGTGTGTTGCAGTGCACTGACTGTGGAAAGAGCTTTGATCAGTTACACAGACTGAAAAATCATTGCACCATTCACAGCAGAGAGGGACTGTTCATGTGATCTGTGTATTCGAGACTTCAACTAATTGTCCCACCTGGAGGGACTCAAGGACACACGCACCATGGAGAAACTGGAAATGTGGGAACTGTGGGAAAGGATTCAGATCCCCATCTAAACTGGAAACCCATCGACGCAGTCACTCCGGGGAGAAGCCGTTCACCTGCTCCGAGTGTGGAAAGGGTTTCACTCAGTCATCCCATCTGCAGACACACCAGCAAGTTTACACCGGGGAGAGGCCGTTCACCTGCTTGGAGTGTGGGAAGGGATTTAGTGATTCATCCGGCCTGAAGAAGCACCAGCAAGTTCACACCGGGGAGAGGCCATTCAACTGCTCTGAGTGTGGGAAAGGCTTCACTCAGTTATCCCACCTGCTGACACACCAGCGTCTTCACACCGGGGAGAGACCATTCACCTGCACCATGTGTGGGAAGGGATTCAGTGATTCATCCAACTTATTGACACACCAGCGATTTCACACCAGAGAGAGGCTGTACACCTGCATGATGTGCAGGCAGCGATTCACTCAGTCATCCAGCCTGCTGAGACACCATGCCAGTCACACCAATGAGAGACCCCTCAAGTGTTCTGACTGTGGATGTGCCTTCAAAAATGCTGCAGTTCTGATGGTCCACCAGCGCATTCAGACTGAGGAGAGACCGTTCAGCTGCTCTCACTGTGCGAAGAGCTTTAGAACATCATTCAGTGTTCAGACACACCAGTAAGTTCACACTGGGGAGAGACCATTCACCTGCTCTGTGTGTGGGAAGGGCTTCAGCAGTTCATCCAATCTCCTGACACACCAGCGAGTTTACACCGAGGACAGACCATTCACCTGCTCTGAGTGTGAGAAGGGATTCACTCAGTCATCTTGCCGGCGGAGACACCAGCAAGTTCACAAGTGATTCCAGGGGTTGGATTCTGCTGTTATTGCTGCTGTTAATCACAGCCAGCACTGAACCATGTTCATTCTGACACTTGGTGAAGTGGGAGGGTCGGAGGGTTTCTTTCTGCTGGACTGGCTGGCCTCACGAGTTTGCTTCCAGCGGCTGATGCTCTTTGAGTCTGGGAGTGCACATGATCTGCAAAAGTTGCTGCAGGACCTTTATTTTATCCTGGAGGGTAAATATTTTTCCAACCACTACAGGTAGATCTAAAATAAATACATTTGTCTCTGTTCCATTGAGTCTACAGCACAGGGCCAGGCCAGTCAACTCAATTGCTCTGTGTCAATATTTATGCTCCACATGAGCCTCCACCCACCGCTCTTCATCTCCCCCCATCAGCATATCCTTCGATTCCTTTCTCACTCACATATGTATCTAGCTTTCCCTTAAATGTATTCATGCTATTCACCTCAACCACTGGCTCTGGTAGCGAGTTCCACATTCTCACCACTCGCTGGGTAAAGAGGTTTCTCATGAAATCCCTATTGGATTATTGAACCCCATCAACATCTTAAAGACTTCCATCAGGTCACCCTTCAGTCCTCTTTTTTCTAGAGAAAAGCAGCCCCAGCCTTTCCTGAGGGTTAATTGCTTTCAGTTCTAGTATTATTCTTGTGAATCTCTGTTGCTCCTTCTCCAGTGCCTCTATTTCCTTTTTCCAAATGGAGATCACAAATGTAGACAGTACTCCCAGTGTAGTCTAACCATGGTTTGAAACAAGTTGAACATAACCTCCCTGCTTTTCAATTCTATCCCTCGAGAATGGAACCCAATATTTGGGCTCCACATTTTGGGAAAGATGTGAAGTTCTTAGAGAGGGTGCAGAGGAGATTGACGAGAATGGCACCGGGGATGACGGACTTTAGTTGAAGAGATTGGAGCAGCTGTAGCTGTTCTCTTTAATTCAAATGTTCATTAGGGCAGAGAATGGAACCCTTTGACCCATTGAGTTCATGTTCGCTTCCTGTGGACCAATCTAGTCTGTCCCATTTCTCTGTTCTATCCCCATATTCCTGTAGGTTTATTTCCCTTAAGTGCCCATGCCATTTACTTTTGAAATCATTCCATCACCTCTTCTTCCACCACCCTCTTAGGAAGTGGGTTCCAGGTCATTGTCTCTCACTTTAAATACATAAGAGGCTCATAGAGCACAGAAGGTGGCCAATTGGCCCATCATGTACATGCCAGCACTTTGAAAGAGCTATCCATTTCGTCACATTGCCCTGCAATTTTCTTCCCTGTCAAGAATCTGTCCAATTCCCTTTTGAACGATACAGTCGCATCTGCTTCTCAAACCATTTTCAGGCAGTGCTTTCCACATCACAAAACTTGCTGTGTTTTTAAACAAATAATTCAGGTTATATTGTGTTTAGATTTTCACAGTGTATTCAGAATGCTGTCTAAGACACGGTTATTACACAAAAATAAGACTCAATCTTTATTCATGATTTTGATGAGTTAGACTGAGTGTTATATATCCAAGTTTGTGAACAATTAGAAATAAAATGCCACCTCTCATGACCACAGAACCTCCTAAAGCGTTTTACAGCCAATGAAGTACTTTTGAAGTGTAGTCACTGTTGTAACTAAGAAACTGTCGATAGGCCTGGGTAGTCAAATTTAGTTATAAAATTCAATCACCTTCATACGTTATAAGTAACAAGGTCAAGGAAGCCTTTTTAATCTGTAACATGTGGCTAATTGCAGTCTTTTCACATGCAGCAACTTTTCTCTATTGACTATATATTGATTTCATATTAAAAGCCAGTCATGAAGCAGATGATCATTCTAATGAATCTTGATTAAATTCTCATTAGTTACAAATAACAAGATCAGGTGACATAAATCTCAAATTTTAAAATTTGCATTTATATAGTATCGTTCACAACCAAAATACCACATGAAGTGCTTTGCAACCAATTAAGTACTTTTCAAGTGTAGTCACTGTTGTACTTTTGGAAACATGGCAGCCAATTTACACACAGCAAGATCCCACAAATAGAAATGTGATACTGACCAGATGATCTGTTTTGAGTGATGTTCATTGAGGGATAAATATTGGCCAGGACACTGGGGATAACTCCCCTGCTCCTCTTTAAAATAGTGGCCATGGGAACTTCTAAGTCCACCTGAAGCAGCAGACAGGGCCCTTGGGTCAGCATCTCATCCAGAGGACAGCTGCTCTGACAGTGCAGCACTCCCTCAGTGCTGGCATTAGGAATGTTATATGTGATTTTTGTTTTCTGGTCCCTGGACTAGGACTTGAACCAACAACCTTCTGACTCCGAGGCGTGAGTGCAATCTGCTGAGCCACGACTGACACTGTGGACAATTGTCATGACCACAGCCGGTGTTAATTGCTGCACAAACCATATCCCAGCGGGAAACTTGGCTTCAGGGCCACAACCTGTTTTTGTGTTTGAATAACAAGACAATGATCTCAGCAGCAAGAGGTCCAGTAACACTTTGGGGTTTTTAAAAATTAAAAGTAAAAGTTTTATTAACAAAAACAAAATAAAACTTAAGCACACAAGATGACAGTCACACAATTAAGGTTAGTCTTACAAAACATTTCCCCAAAACTCTCCCCTTGGTCAAACCCACAAGTAAACACTTTCCTGGCAACACTCCCTCATAGATATTTCAAGATGAAATCCAGTAATATCATATACGACAAACTGCTGTAGCTTCAATAAAGGTGCACCACATCACCTTTACCCTCTTCCACTCTGCTGTGGAATTCACTCCAGAATAACACTGCTTGCTGCAGCCCAAGATGTCGCAACAGCTCCAGCTATCTCCAGCCGTCTCCAGCTTAATGGCTCGACAGCCATCCAGCTCAATAGCTCAGTAGCCAGCTATCCACAGTAACTCTGATATACCTTTTCCCCTTTCATCTCAGACCCATTGTTCTTACACCCCTTTGAAACTCAAACCCTTCCAAATATAACATCTTTCATGTTTCCATCTTGTCTTTGCTTCTGGGTGAATAAAATTATAATATTCTCACTGCTATTTACCTATGGATTCCTGCAAGATGCAAACATTTTCCTTGTTGCCTCTGATTCCCCTTTGAAATTCAAACAACGTCTCAGCTTATCTACAAATGCAAATGTTTGATCTAACTTATTTACTTGTACCTCAAACTGAACATCTTTAACCTTTTCATGGTTCCAAACCTCCAGACACCCTGACTCCTATCAAACTCCTGCTCAGCTTCAATAACACACACAGACACAGACATTCAGTCTTCTTTACAAAATAACACAATATTTCCAAAAATATTTTAAAATAACGTCCATTCTCACATCTCCCTCCTTAACAAAAAAATGAACCATCATAATTCGAAGAAGATGGTTTCATTTTTCAACCCACTTCTTACACCTTACTACATTTAACTATACACACAAAACTATTACACTATAATGTGCATGCATTAACCATGAAAAAGAACAAGTCTTTTGTAAAAATAAAGTTCATTGCTGTCCATTCTCCATTTGTCAACCTCCAAGTTAATTTGAAATTTAAACTCTTGACAATGAATCTGCATCAAATTTTCTCATCCAAATGATTGCAATAATAAAAAATCTCTACCAAAACAGTCTGGTGTTTTTGTTCCGAAACTTTTCCAGAAACTTCAAAAGATTGTGGTCAGTATATGTAACTGTCACTGAAGAATTGTTTGCAACATACACTTCAAAATGCTGCAAAGCTGACACTAAACTTAAAGTCTCTTTCTCTATAGTTGAATATTTCTCCTGATGTACATTCAACTTCCATGAGAAATATCCTACCAGCTTCTCAATTCCCAGTTAGACCATAAGACATAGGAGCAGAAATTAGGCCATTTGGCCCATGGAGCCTGCTCCGCCATTCAATCACGGCTGATAAGTTTCTCAACCACATAATCCTGCCTTATCTCCGTAACCTTTGATCCCCTTACCAATCAAGAACCTATCTATCTCGGTCTTAAATACACTCAATGACTTGGCCTCCACAGCCTTCTGTGGCAATGAATTCCACAGATTCACCACTCTCTGGCTAAAGAAGTTTCTCCTCATCTCTGTTCTAAAAGGTCTTCCCTTTACTCTGAGGCTGTGCCCTTGGGTCCTAGTCTCTCCTTCTTATGGAAATATCTTCCCCACGTCCACTCTATCCAGGCCTTTCAGTATTCTGTAAATTTCAATCAGATCCCCCTTCATCCTTCTAAACTCCATCAAGTATAGACCCAGAGTCCTCAAACGTTCCTCATATGTTAAGCCTTTCATTCCTGGGATCGTTCTCGTGAATCTCCTCTGGACCCGCTCCAGGGCCAACACATCCTTCCTGAGATATGGGGCCCAAAATTGCTCACAATATCCTAAATGTGGTCTGACCAGAGCCTTATAAAGCCTCAGCAGCACATCCCTGCTTTTATATTCTAGCCCTCTCGAAATAAATGCCAACATTGCATTAGTCTTCCTAACTATCAACTCAACCTGCAAGTTGACCTCAAGAGAATCCTGGACTAGGACTCCCAAGTCCCTTTGCACTCCAGATTTCTGAATTCTCCCCCCATTTAGAAAATAGTCCATGCCTCTATTCTTCCTACCAAAGTGCATGACTTCACACTTCCCCACGTTATATTCCATCTGCCACTTCTTTGCCCATTCTCCTAACCTGTCCAAATCCTTCTGCAGCCTCCCCGCCTCCTCAATACTACCTGTCCCTCCACCTATCTTTTATCATCTGCAAATTTAGCCAGGATGCCCTCAGTTCCTTCATCTAGATCATTAATGTATAAAGTGAAAAGTTATGGTCCCAACACTGACCCCTGCGGAACTCCACTAGTCACCGGCCGCCATCCTGAGAAGGATCCCCTAATCCCCACTCTCTGCCTCCTGCCAGACAGCCAATCGATCCATGCTAGTACCTTGCCTCTAACACCATTGGCTCTTAACTTACTGAGTAGCCTCCTGTGCAGAACCTTGTCAAAGGCCTTCTGGAAGTCCAAGTAGATAACATCCATTGGCTCTCCATTGTCTAACCTACTCGTTACATCCTCAAAGAATTCTAGCAGATTTGTCAGGCATGACCTCCCCTTGATGAAACCATGCTGACTTTGCCCTATTTTATCATGCACTTCCAAGTATTCTGAAATCTCATCCTTAACTATGGATTCTAAAATCTTACCACGACCGAGGGCAGGCTAATCGGCCTGTAATTCCCTGTCTTTTGCCTCACTCGCTTCGTAAACAGGGGGGTTACATTAGCGACTTTTCAGTCCTCTGGGACCCTCTCTGACTTCAGTGATTCCTGAAAGATCACCACTAACGCCTCCACTATCTCTTCAGCTATCTCCTTCAGAACTCTGGGGTGTAATCCATCTGGCCCAGGTGATTTATCCACCTTCAGACCTTTCAGTTTTCCTAGCACCTTCTTGGTAATGGCCACCAAACTCACCTCTGTCCCCCAACTCTCTTGAACTTTGGGGATGTTACTCGTGTCTTCCACCGTGAAGACTGACGCAAAGTACCTATTCAGTTCCTCCGCCATTTCTTTGTTCCCCACTACTAATTCTCCAGCGTCATTTTCCAGCAGCCCAATGTCCACTTTTGCCTCTCTCTTATCCTTTATATATCTAAAAAAACTCTTGCAATCTTCTTTTATATTACTGGCTAGTTTACCCTCATATTTAATCTTCTCCCTCCTTATTTCTTTTTTAGTTGTCCTATATTGGTCTTTGTAGGCTTCCCAATCCCTGGTTTCCCATTGCTCATCGCTGCATTGTATGCTTTCTCTTTAGCTTTTATGCTGTCCCTGATTTCCCTTGTCAGCCATGGTTGCCTCGTCCTCCCTTTAGTATGCTTCTTCTTCCTCGGGATGAATTTTTGCTGTGTCTCCGAAATTACTCCCAGAAACCCCTGCCATTGCTGTTCCACTGTCTTTCCTGCTAGGCTCATCTCCCAGTCAATTTTGGCCGGCTACCCCCTCATGCCTCTGTAGTTGCCTTTATTCAACTGTAATACCGTTACATCTGATTCCAGCTTATTCCTCTCAAATTGCAGGGTAAATTCTATCATATTATGGTCACTTCCTCCTAAGGGTTCCTTCACCTTAAGCTCCCTTATCAAATCTGCCTGATTACACATCGCTAAATCTAGAATTACCTGTTCCCTAGTGGGCTCCACCATAAGCTACTCTAAAAAGCCATCTCGTATACATTCTACAAATTCCTTTTCTTGGGATCCACTACCAACCTGATTTTCCCAGTCTACCTGCATATTGAAATCCCCCATGATCACTGTAACCTTGCCTTTCTTACACGCCTTTTCTATCTCCTGGTGTATCTTGTGCCCCACATCCTGACTACTGTTTGGAGGCCTGTACATAACTCCCATTATGGTTTTTTTTACCTTTGCGGTTCCTCAACTCTACCCACACAGATTCTACATCATCTGACCCTACATCATTTCTTGCTATTGAGTTAATTTCATTTCTTACTAACAAAGCAACCCCACCCCCTCTGCCAACCTGCCTATCTTTTTGATAGGATGTATATCCTTGGATATTTAGCTCCCAGTCCTGATCCCCTTGCAGCCATGTCTCTGTAATGCCCACCACATAATACCTGCCAATTTCAAGCTGCACCACAAGCTCATTTACCTTATTTCGTATACTGGGTGCATTCAGATACAACAGCTTCAGTCCTGTATTTCCCGTCCCCTTTCTCATTGTCGTCCCTTTATCTGATGTGCTTGAAGTTAGATTCCTAGCCCTTTCCAAACACTATGTCCTGTTTTGAGTTCTGGGGACTTTAATAGCCTCGCCTGGGCTCTCCTTTCTTTTCAGTTTTTTCATTATTTTCCAAGAAGTTGAATCCAGCCCCCAACCCCCACACACTAACCTGCTGCTTTGTTTCCCATTAGTCATACTTTTTGGTGTTTTACCCTTCCCTGCCCCTCCACTTTCTAGTTTAAAGTCCTGTTGACCACCCTATGTACCCTTTTCGCTAGAACATTGGCCCCAGGTCGGTGCAGGTGGAAACCATCCCAACGGTACAGATCCCTCCTGTTCCAATACTGATGCCAGTGCCCCACGAAATGGAACCCCTCTTTCCTGCACCAGTCCTTTAGCCAAGTATTTACTTCCCTTATTCTCGCATCCCTATGCCAATTTGCATGTGACTCGAGTAGTAATCCGGAGATTATAACCCTTGAGGACCTGTTCTTTAATTTAGTTCCTAGTTCCTGATAATCCCCAAACAGGTCCTCTTTCCTAGTCTTACCTTAGTTATTGGTCCCAACATGGACCACAACAACTGGATCCTCCCTCTCCCTCTCCAATATCCTTTCAAGCCGGTCAGAAATGTCCCTCGCCCTGACACCAGGCAGGCAACATACCATGCGGGACACTCGATCCTGCTTACAAAGGATGCTATCAATTCCCCTAATTATAGAATCCGCTACAACTACCACTTGTCTTTTGGCTCCACCCTCTTGAATGGCCTCCTGTGCCATGGTCAGCTGGCTCATCCTCCCTACAGCCCTGTTCCTCATCCACACAGGGAGCAAGTACCTTGTACCTGTTGGACAAGGTCAAGAGCTGAGGCTCCTCTGTTCCTGAACACAGGATCCCTCTACCTGCCTCACTTGCAGTCAAACCCTGCTGACCTTGTCCACTGACTGAACTTGAGGTACTTAATCCACCGGGTGTGACCGCCTCCTGAAACAAAGTGTCCAGGTAACTCTCCCACTCCTGGATGTGCCGCACCATCTGGAGCTTGGACTCCAGTTCATCAATTCTGAGCCAGAGTTCCTCCAGCAACCAACACTTGCTGCAGATGTGGTCACTGCAGCTCGCAATGGGATCTGCCAGCTCCCACATCATACAGCTACAGCACATCACCTGCCCAGGGAAGGGAAGAATTTGCAGGGTTGTGGGGAAAGAGCAGAGCATTTGGATGAATCAGACAGTCTTTTCAAAGAGATGGCAGGGGCATGATGGGCTGAATGGACACCTTCTGCAGCCTATGAATCTGAGCCTACTGCTTTTGTGCAGGTTAAAAGGGACAGATTTCATTTCAGCCTCTTCCCTGTATCTGTATTTAAAGAGACGGGTTTCTGTTCAGCTCTGAGTGACTGATATAACAATGTCTCCACTCCTCCGTATATTTAAACATGGAACAAAGTCTTGCATGGCCGATTATAGTCAACAGCCTTCCTGTAGCTTTCTCTAGACACAGCAAGAAAGTGTTTGACTGCTTAGCAACAAATAAATGGGTCATTATCAGGTTGGTAAGATGTGACAAGTGGAGTGCCACAGGAGATCAGTGCTGGGCCCTCAACCATCTACAATCTATATCGATGACTTGGATGACAGGATCAAATGTATGGTGGTTAAATTTGCTGATGACAGATATAGAGGAAAATAATTTGCGAAGAGATTTAAGGAGTTTGCAAAGGGATATAGGTGGTCGAGTGAGTGGGCAAAAAACTTGGCAGGTGGAGCATCATGTGGGAAAATGTGAACTTGTCCACTTTGGCAGGAAGGATAAAAAAAACAGCATATTATTAAAATGGAGAGAGATTGCAAAACTCTGAGCTACAGAGGGATCTGGGTGTCCTGGTACATGAACCACAAAAAGTTAGTCTGCAGGTACAGTAAGTGATTAGGAAGGCAAATGGCATGTTGGTGTTTCTTGCAAGGGGAATGGAATCGAAAATTCGGGATGTTTTCCTGCAGCTGTACAGGGCCTTGGTGAGACCACATTTCGAGGATTGTGTACAATTTTGGTCTCTTTAATTAAGAAATGACACAATTGCTATTGTAGCAGCGGAAGCTGGGTCACTGAATATTGTTAAGGCTCAGTTTGATAGATTCTTGATTGCCGAGGGTGAGAAAGGGGATGGGGACTAGGAAGGAGAGTGGAGTTGAGAACACAATCAGGTCAGCCATGATCTTATTGAATGGTGGAGCAGGCTCGAGGGGCCAAATGGCCTACTCCTGCTCTGAATTAGTACATATTAACCGTTTACCCCCTTATTCCAAACTCTGAAATGATTCACAGTGATAATTCTTATTGGTGACAGTGGTTAGATTTTGTTCAGTATAAATAAGACCTGATACACGTAAATGCTCCCTGGTCTGCCCCAGATGCCATGGCACCAGTCAATGCAATATGTAAAACCTCTACAAATCTCTGTGCTCGGGGAATCGCTTCTGATACTTTTTTACATCACAAAATCTATAGAGAGTGATTTAACCCAATCATTGCCGAGCTAGCATTTGAACAGACCAATTACAAAACCTGTCATTGAACCATCTGTACCTGCCCAAGCCACGTCAAACTCTCAAACAACTGGCTTCCCACGCTCCGTCCCCGGTACAGGGAGTCAGCATTCCCATGTCAAGCAGTGAAAACATGGTGGCCTTGACACCCAGGTGTTGTCTAGGATTCAAGGCACTCTTGTTTTCTCTGTCTTGTGGGAGCTGTTCATCTCCCTGTTCCCACAAAGCAAGTCGTCTGTTCTCAGCGCTGCCAGATTTCTGCTGAAGTTTGACCCCTTTTACACCTTTCGGATCAACAAAACATTTGGTCAATGAAGACCCAAACCACATTTTCCCATCCTGTCACCTGTCAACCATCCTCACCCAGAGAGTAATCACAACAGGAATAAAAACAGGAGAAGTGTAACAATCAAATTAAAAATAAATGCACAGCCAGTCATAGCTTTTAATTTAATGTTTACTAATTAGCAAGAAAATCCGAAGCAGGGGGTCCCCCAGGATTCTTACAGTCCATACCTTGAAGGGGAGGAGAACTATCTCTCCGACCCCTCACTCAATTTCACTTCGTTATTTTCTAGTTCTATTCTGGCCCCGCCTGGGGTAACATCTACTCGATCTTGTTTTCTCCTGAAGGAGCGCTGTGAGTTCTGGGTTACTAGTACACAAGGACATATGCTTCAAGGAACAGATCAAGCATGGATGCAAAAGATTTTCCAGCTCTCTCCTTACCCCTGACCAGCTTGTGGAGAGTTCTCATTCAGTATTATTTCTCCCAAGCCCTTCATTGTCCCAATCCATAATTTTCTATCACTTTCAGCTTAGTTTTACTCACTTTTCAACCATGACTGGTGTCTTTAATTCTATCCTGACTGTTTTAAAGTCAGTTTCTCTCTGGAGCATGTATCAGTGCCCTGATCACAGGAAAATGGTGTCTCATTCCTCTGGCCACGTTAACCATTCCATGTCATACTGTTTGTCAAGTCGCTGTGTATGTTTGGGACTCTTCCATGTATTTCACCATGAATTTCCTTCTATTAGTTGCTTAACATCTAACAAATCACATCTGCATGTACACTGGTATCCCAATAGCATGACAGACCTTTTTTGACTTTCATGTTATCTAAAGTTCATGGGGGCAGTGGGGGGGAGCGGGTGTGTGTGGGGGGTGCGGATGGGGTGTGTGTGTGTGGCGGGGGCCGGGGTGGGGGGGCGGGGGGTTGGTTGGGTCTGCCTCAAGAGCTTTGCTGATCTCACTCTGTGCGGAACCGATATTTCATCTTGTCTACAATTCCCTGAATTTCACTAGAATCTACATGGATACCAGATTGATCTATTCCATTCAACTACACCCAAGGTGAGTTATTCCAATTCCTTCACTGCCCAGTAGAATTGTAAACATTCCCATTTTATTCCAGGCCTGAACATATCTTGTTTCTTTGTTCTGGCTAGGAATGTTCCCCTTGGAGCAAAGGAGGTTGAGGGGAGATTTGATAGAGGTGGACAAGATTATGACAGGCTTACATCAGCTGGGCAAAGAAAAGCTGTTCCCGCCAAGGATGAGGGGACACAGGTTGAAGGTTTTAAGTGAGCAATATGGAGGGGATGTGAAGATTTTTTTTTACACAGCGAGTGAGAATGACCTGGAACTCGCTGCCTATGAGGTGGTGCAATCAGAGATGATGAATGATTTCAAAAGAAAATTGGATGGTTACTTGAAGGCAATAAACTTGCAGGGATACGGGGATATAGAGGGGGAATGGGACTGACTGGATTGCTCTACAGAGAGTCAGCATGGACTCGAGGTACCAACTGGACCTTTTTGAAGGTAACTTTGTAGCATTTAACCCACCGTTGGTGCAGCTGTTCAACAAAACTAACAACTTCTTAAACAAATATTTGTGACTCGACCAATGGGAAAAGTGTTCCTCATTTCCCCACAACAAACTGAGCCAATCAGCTTGGAGTCCCTTCTAACTGTGAACTATAACTTGTATCTAAACAGGGTGTCCTGGAACACCTGGTGCTCTGACCCCTTCCTGACCTTAACACCAGTTTTTTTTCCTTAAAGCTACATTACAGTATCTGGAACTTAAAGAGACAGGCAATTGAAGACTGTTCATCGTTAAGCTTACATACAGTACAATTTGGTAATATAAGCCTTATTCATTACACAAATGTGTCATCAAGGTGAAGTCTAACAGTTAACACTGATCAAGAGGCTGACTCCAATTATTTTGCAGGGAATCCTGACTCTTTTTAGTGATTACAATGTACTGACATCACCAAACCAGCACAAGTAGAACTTTCATACTCCTTAACCTTGTGTCAATCCTCAGTACGAGGTGAATCTGGGTAACATTTTCACCAATCCAATCCACATACTGATGAGTTACAGCCACTATCTAATACAGCACAGTTGAATGAGTCTGTGAGTAACATACTCATCACTGGACCAAATCTCCTTGTAACTAGTGCAATTCCTTCAGAGTGATCATCATCATCATCTTCAGCCTCAGAATTCTGTGTGTCATGTGTCACTTTGAAGACCCTCATTTTCCACTTTGGGCAGTTCATCACATAATGATATTTTGAGTCAGACCTGAAACACCTGTCATTCCTGGGATTCATTCACCTATTAGTGCTGTTCCAATCCTGTATTCTGATGTGATATCCAGATCTGTTAAAGATGCTATCACCCTCATTCGAAACCTGTCAAAGTCCAACTATGCTTCATAGGCATCCAGTAGATCATCTTTCTTGCAAATCTCATCAATGAACCCGAATAGAAAGATCCAAACCTTCATCAGTATCCAACTGACAGGCATCTAGCTCACTAAATACTTTGCTTCTGATTTTACTTTTGTTGGGAGATGACGATGCCAAGACCAGACTTTGTTTCCTCCTTGGTAGGGACGTAACCCATGTCCACATATCCACTTCATTCTTCCACTGGTTGTGTGGCTCAGACTCTGAGAACATCAGCAGGTAATCAGACCCTGACAATTTCCACTTGCTTTCAGCCATTTCTCACAAAAGCTACTCAGGTTGTAAGTTTCTGTGTGAAGATTTATTTTCCTTTAGTTTCCAACCTTCACCATTAAACATGCATTCTCCGTTACCCTGTTATAATCCTAACAGCCTGCTGGTGAAGGAAGAAACCGGAGCCAATCTTTACTTGGTATAGATTTATTCACTGAGTGAAACATTACGGATATATACCTCCTGACTCGACTTCACTCTATATCAGTAAGGGTCTCTTTATATATATGCTCAAGTAACTATCCAATCCATGATGTCCACCTGTGTCTACTTAACCTCAATTGATACAATTAACAGCCACAGTCAGAGCATCTAAAAGGTCTCTAATCGGTGTGACTGTCATGGTGTGTCAGCAGCTCAGATGAACAAGTGAATCTCTTCCCACACTCAGAGCCTGTGAATGCCCTCTCCCTCGTGTGAACTCGCTAGTGTCTCAGCAGGGTGGATGTATCACTGAATCGCTTCCCACACACGGAACAGGTGAACGGCCTCTCCCCGGTGTGAACTCGCTGGTGTGCCAGCAGATCACACAACATGGTGAATCTCTTCCCAAATTCTGAGCAGATCAGCCAGTCCCCAGTATGAACTCGCTGGTGTGTCAGCAGGTAGGATGACCAAGTGAATCACTTCCCACACTCAGAGCAGGTGAACGGCCTCTCCCAGCTGTGAACTCGCTTGTGCATCAGCAGGGGGGATGAATCACTAAATCTCTTCCCACACTCCGAGCAGGTGAACGGCCTCTCCCCAGTGTGAACTCGCTTGGTGTCTCTGCAAGTGGGATGAATTAGTGAATCTCTTCCCACATTCAAAACAGGTGGTCTCTCCCCAGTGTGAACTCGCTGGTGCGATTGCAGGCTGGATAACTGACTAAATCCCTTCCCACACTCAGAGCAGGTGAACGGTCTCTCCCCAGTGTGAACTCGCTGGTGTGTCTGCAGGTGAGATGACTGAGTGAATCCCTTCCCACATTCAGATCAGGTGAATGGCTTCTCCCCAGTGTGACTGCGCCAATGAGTTTCAACGCAGATGGGGATCTGAATCTCTTCCCACATTCACCACATTTCCACGGTTTCTCCATGGTGCGCGTGTCCTTGTGTCTCTCCAGGTTCTACTATCAGTTGAAGCCTCATACTCACACAGAACATGTGTACGGTCTCTCACCGCTGTGAATGGTGATGTTTTTCTCAAGCTGAGGAACTGGTTAAAGCTTTTTCCACAGTCAGTGCACTGGAACACTTTCAATCAGGTGTGTGTCTCTCTCATGGTTTTGCAGTCACGCTGATGTTTAAAACCTTTTGAAACAGACAGAACAGACAAACATTTCTCCTTCTAGATTCAAAGGCTGATCATACTCAGGTCCTGATGAGTCAAGTGAGTCTGTCAGATCTTGACGTGACGTTTGGTTTGAGATTTTTGTCAGCAAATCCTCCCCTTCTAATATTCTGCTAAAGGAGTTTACAAACATTATTGTCAGTACAGGATAGAAATTCAGAACAGACAATTCTAATTTCTATGGAACATTCTTTCCTCTCTCATTCCCCAAAAGCAGGTAAGCTCCATCCCACACACTCTCACTCCATTCTCACTCTGCTGCACCTAAGATACACCCAACATTACTGCACCAAAAATGTGTGTAAGATATATGATTAGAGATACATGGTGGTGTGGGGAACAACTTTATTTCAACAGCCAGTGGTGATGACCTGGAAGCCACTGCCTATGAGGGTGGTGGTCCCAGAGACGATCAATAATTTCTAAATGAAATTGAATTGACACTTGAAGGAAATGAACATGCAGGGGAACGGGGATGTAGAAGGTGGAACGGGACTAACTGGATCGCTCTACAGAGAGTTGGTATGGATTTGAGTTGTCAAATGGACCCCTTCTGTGTCAGAATTACTCCATCATTGGAAATATATTAAGTAGCTACAGTACTGTCCTCCAAGACTAGAAGGATAACAAATGAACTTTATTATAAAACTATCAATAATATATCTAAAGTTTCCCCCATTACAAAAGCATAATAATTTTCACAATATTATTCTGGTTTATCGTCAAGTAGGTTCATGGGTGTGAGTGTGGGTGCAAGCTTGAAATTATCAAAAGAAGTTAGGTGTAGAAATGTACTTGAAATGCTAATGAGTAAACATCGATGGGGTCTTAGCATGTACGGTGTGAAGGGAATTTGCATTTATATATAAGTAAAGGGGTTATTTGGATTTCAACGGCTGTTAGTTTTTTTGCAACCAGCCAGATAAGCAAGGCTAAACAGTGTGTTCATTTTTCCCAAAAGTTAGAAACAATTTTGGCAACATGAAAGATTGTTATAGTATGGGAAATGTAAAGTTCCAAAGACCTAAGGAACAATGGAATTTACATATTAAAGAGACAAACATATATGAAGGAGAATGAAAGGCTATGTTGGGGGGGCCATGTAGGATTGAGCAGGAGTGTGTGAAACAGCCTTCGGAAAGCCTCCACCCATTTGTGCATAAGTCTACTGTGTCCTGCAACTAAAGTTAGAGACAAGCTTTTGGAATTCCACTGTCAAGTGTGTTCTGTGGTCACTTGCTGACTTGTCTTTTAAATTTAAAATCTATTTTGGATTGTTGCCTTACAGGGGGTGTGTAATTTAGAGTCAGGTTAATTAGGAATTTTAGGATTGGTTATAGTATTAAGTAATTGTAGTCATATGTATTTGCTTGAAATCTTTTCTTTTGTTAATAAATATTTTAATTTCATGTTTAAAATCTCTAAAGGTCTTAGTGGACTCGTTGTTTCTGAATTCAGTGCACACAGCTTCTCGTAATAAATACAAATTGCACAACTATTGTGATAGCGTGGCCAAGTTTCCCTTGTAGATTTGGTCCACCTGGCACACATCATCTCCCACATCATAACACCCCAATCACAACATTAGACATATCTTTGTCCTCTCATACTGTATTGTCCAGGGGGCAGAACTCTTTCACTCGAGTGTCACAATGTCTTTAAGAGAGAGAGAGACCTGGGCCAACATTTCCAGAGTCTGCACCCTCCCTGGACTCACTTCCTTTCCCCTCATTTCCTGCAAGTCAACAATTTGCCCCCAGAATGAGAAGAGAAATGGAAAGGGGGAGAAAAGAAAGTGTTTTACTCACAGATGTTGTCCAGAGGAGAATGTTTTAGTCTGAAGCTCATTGTCCGACTTACGCATTGTGACGTCCATAACGGAACCCTGCCTGAATCAGCCAATAGGAATCAGACTGCTTCGCGGTGACGTCCTCGGGTTCCAGTCTGCAGGCCAGGCGCGCGGACACGGGAGCCCCGCCCCTACCCATTGTTTCCCCGTCCCCGTCCCCCTCCCCCTCCTCGAGCCAAGGTTTCCAAGCAACTGGCGGACGGCTCCGGCTAGAGTGAGAAGCCGCTCGGAGAACTCGGGAGAGGAGAAGCTGCACATGTGCAGGAGACAGCCCGCCCCCTCCTTTCATGCTGAGGGATTGACCAATGGGAAGAACTGGAGGACCGGAAGGACGCTGGTCCTCCAACCAATCAGAGCGCGGGCTATGTGTGACTGACGATTGAGCTTCGCAGACTAAAACTTTCTCCTGTGTCCAACATCTGTGAGTAAAACACTTTCTTTTCTCCCCCTTTCCATTACTTTTCTCATTCTGGGGGCAAATTGTTGACTTGCAGGAACTGAAGGGAAAGGAAGTGAATCAATTTCAAGGAGAATCAGCATTTGTTTTTATAGACCCCAAGGGGATCAATATTGGGTCCTTGGTATCTGCCCGGGTGGGGGGGTGGGGGGGGGAGGGGCACCAGACCTGGCCTCAGTGCCACAGGAGGCAAAGCCAGGGTTCCTGCTCGTCACCCTGATCCCCTGGCTGGGAGGGAGCCTGGGGTCGTATTCATCAAGAATGTGCCCCCCTCACTTCGATCCCGGAGGGTCATTCGGGAAAAGGTGGAGCCAACGTGCAGCTAGTGCCAGGGTGTGAAGGGTGGACACTGAGAGGCTGTTTCCCCCTGGCTGGGGAATCTAGAACACGGAGGCACAGCCTCAGGATAAGGGGCCGATCATTTCAGACTGCGATGAGGAGAAACTTTTTCACTCAGAGGCTTGTGAATCTTTGGAATTCTCTTATCCATATGGTTCACCAATCCCTTTCAGCGAAGGAAATCTGCCACCCTTACCTGGTCTGACCTACATGTGAATCTGGACCCACAGTGATGTGGCTGACCCTTAACTGCCCTCGGAAATGGCCGAGCAAGACACTCAATTGGACCAAACTGTGACAGAAATGTCACACCTGATGGGCTGCATAGGCTCACAAAGTGGCTTAGCCCCAGCTTCTCAAGGGCAATTAGAGAGGGGCCACAACTATTGGCCTTGCCAGTCACTCCTACATTACATGAAAGGATAATAAAATCCCGGTGTGTTGTGGGTCCTCAGTCACGGAGTATATTCAAGCGAGAGAATGATAGGTTTTTGAATATTATAAGATGAACGGATTTGGAGACAGTGCATGTCAGACATGATCTTACTGAATGACAGAATAGGCTTGAGTTGCTGAATGGCCTCCTCCTGCTCCTATTTTTTATGTTCTTATGTTACCAGGATCATCAGAAGAGATTGGGAATAATTAAAATGTCGAGTAATCAATGAGGACAGAAAGAGGGAGGGGAGTGAGTGTGGGTGGGTGGGTGAGGAGGATTTACAGATGAGATGGGCGGACAATTGAATCCAATCAAAAATGATCTGTTCTGAATTTGTATTCTGTACTCACAGTGATGTCTTTTGAAAACTCCTTTTACAGGACATTAGAAGAGGAGGATTTGCAGACAGAACCTTCAAATGAAATGTGACATCAGGACCTGATAGAATCACTCGATTCATTGGGACCTGAATATCATCGGCCTTTGAATCTAGAAGGAGAAATGTTTGTCTGTTCCGCCTCCTTCGAAAGACTTTAAACATCAGTGTGACTGGAAAAGCATCAAAACACACACGCCCGAGTGAAAGTGTTCGAGTGTACTGACTGTGGAGAGAGCATCAACCAGTTACACAGACTGAGAAACATCACACCATTTACAGTGGAGAGAAACCTCACATGCATTCGCTCAGGACAAGGCTTGAACTGATCGTCGAATCTGGAGAGACACAAGGATACCCAAACCATGGAGAAACCGTGGAAGTGTAGGGACTGTGGGAAGGGATTAAAAGTCCCGTCTGAGCTGGAAACTCATCGGCGCATTCACACCAGGGAGAGGCCGTTCACCTGCTCTGAGTGTGGGAAGGGATTCACACAGTTATCCCACCTGTAAACACACCAGTGAGTTCACACTAGGGAAAAGCCGTTCACCTGATCTGAGCGTGGAAAGGGATTCACTCAGTTATCCAACCTGCGGAAGCACTGGTGAGTTCACACCGGGGAGAGGCCATACTCCTGCTCTGAGTGTGGGAAGGGATTCACTCAGTTATCCAACTTGTTAACACACAAGCGAACTCACACTGGGGAGGGGCCATTTACCTGCTCTGATTGTGGGAAGGGATTCAGTGATTCATCCAACCTGCTGCCACATGAGTGAGTTCACACTAGGCAGAGACCATTCACTCGCCCTGTGTGTGGAAAGGCATTCACTCCTTTATCCAGCCTGCTGAGACACCAGTGTGTTCACAGGTGATTCCAGAAGTTGGATTCTGCTGTTTTTGCTGCTGTTAATCATATCCAGGTCTGAACCATGTTCATTCTGACACTTGGTGAAGTTGGAGGGTCAGAGGGTTTCTTTCTGCTGGCCTGGCCGGCTTCACGACTTTGCTGCCAGTGGGCTGATGCTTTTTGAGCCTAGGAGTGCATATTTCCACTGAAATGATCCCAAAAGCTGTTGAATGACATTTATTTTATCCTGGATAGTAAATAGTGTTTTTCCTACCACTAGAGGTAGATTTGAAATAAATACATTTGTGAGAAATGAGACATTGAATGAATGATACTTCTCAGCACAGGTACAGAATTCTTACAGAATTTGTTGTATTACATAACTTTTAATTGGAAAACCACATAAATAGTCTCTAGAAACTAGGCTCAGGGTCAATCAGATGGTAGTGTAGTGGTCATGTCAGTGGATCCAAGCTAATACTCTGGGACGTGGGTTCAAATCCCACTGTGGCTGTTATGTGAATTTGATTAATTATGTTTGGAATATAAAACTAGTCTCAATCATGGTGACCATGAAAGTATCATTGGCTGTTGTAAAAAACCATCTGGTTCACTCATGTCCTTTCGGGAAGGAAATCTGCTGTCCTTATGTGGTCTGGTCTGTCTGTGACGACAGAACCACAGCAATGTGGCTGACTCTTTACTGCCCTCTGTAATACTGTAGCAAGATCTCAGTCTTTGAGGTATTAGAAATGAACAACAAATGCTGTCCTTGTCAGCGACACCCGCATCCTATGAAAGAATTTTTGACAAGTCCCTGGAAATGTCGAGATCTCCTGTTTCAGGTTTCCATGTCGACGTTGCTCACTGGATAGGACAGCGTCTTGTTGCCTCTTCTCTGTACAAGTGCCTGAGAAGAGCTAACAAATGGCCCTCAGCAGGAGGTAAACTCAACGTGTTGCTGAAAAGAGAGACACATTGAAGCTTTTCGTCTGGCACTCAGCAACATTTGAGCAGCAGCTGAAGCTCACTGTTTCACGCTGCTGCTATGCAGTAGCAACACGAGTGGTGTTCCCCACTAACAGGATGCTGCCGCCAAACCAAAAAGGCATTCTGCCTATCAGACAAATGTGTAATGTGGGACATGAATTTTAGTGCCAGTGTGATGCTAGTTTTAGGAAATAGAGATAGTTTAAGGAAATTACATTTGTATTTGTGGGCGTTAGGAATGAGTTTTAGCTTTAATGTTAAAGTTTGATTTGTATTTCTGTATCTGCATGTTAATAAAGGTCAAATTGAGTTTTAGCTTCACTCTAAAAGGTACCAGCATTTTTAATGAGTTTTGTGACTCCTAAAGAGAAGTTAAGCAAATAGAAGAGTAGAAAAAAACGGTACGTCTGCCTAGCAACAGGGGCCCAGAGAGACAGGTCCCTCCCACAGACACACAGAAAATCTAAAGAAAGTTTGTTTTGAAAGCTGTTGGAGTTCAGCTGGTTTTGAAGATGCTGCCAGAGAAGCAGCCTAGAAGGGCTCAGGCAGCCTGTCCCAGGCTAAGGAAAAGACCTCAAAATCTAAGGGGATGAAACAGGGGAAAGTCCCAAGCAGATCTTCTAGTCAAAAGAAGGACAGGAACCTCGAAAAGATCCTGTTAAATAAAGTTAAGAGTGAGGGGCAGAGAGCTTCATTTTAAAGGTCCAGGCACTTTCTCCAGTGCCTCTATTTCTAAAAATAGTGACATGCTGTCGAAGCTTTTTGTCTTAGACTTATCAGGACAAATTCACAGGAGTTACAATTGTAAGTGCAGAACAATTTATACTGCAAGAGAAGAGAGTGCTGATTAGTTAGCAAATGGAATGTGATTGGCAGCAGTGTTGCCATGGAAAATGCACCAGGGAACAGTTCACTGCCATGCTTTTGTTTAAATTCAAACCAGGCAAGTCAACTCTGATTGGTCAAGGTACAGCCATGGCTAATGAACCAGGGAATATCTATCCCCAAACTTTTGTTTAGTTGAAAAAGGCACAATGCTCCTTCTCTCTGCAAACGACAGGGCCCTGTGCGTAAAAATATGTAGCTTCTCGCACGAGTAAGTGAGTCACACTGCAAGACCAGCTGATAATCTTAAATTAGTTGTCAGTGTAATTCTTAGCACAATCTGGATTGTTTAGCAAGTGCTGTTCAATCATGGAATCACATTTCATGTTGGACACTATGTTTTGAGATTTGCAAGCACGGGCTGGTTGAGTACAGTCAGTACTCTATCTGTTGTGAACAGCTGAGGGGACATGCTGTTTGATACGACCCGCCAGTTGGGACGTACACCCTACATACCTGGCATCGCACTGGCACTGAAATTCATATACCACGTCACTCACTTGTGTGACAGGAAGAATGTCTTTTTGCCTTGACAGCAGCATCATGTTAGTGGGGAATACCACTCATGTTGCTACTGAATAGTTCTGTCCCACCAAACGACTATTTGCTCCTATCTCCTTTTTCTACATGGAGGTCACAAATGTTAACAGTACATCCAGTGGAGTCTAACTATGGAACAAATCAGGTGAAGCATAACCTCCCTGCTTTTCAAATCTTTCCTTTTCAAAATGAACACTTTTATGGACTCCTCACTCACTGAGGCTAATAATGAAAACCCCAGTATAACTGACATGTATTTGAGTGACAAATGATGAAGTGTTGGTTTGGAGCCACAAGTTTCAACTTCTCATTGATCCTCTAGCACCTTTCTGTCTCTCTATTGCTCATGTCAATGACAGCCAGGCGACGGAGCTGAGGGCTGAATTTAGCTGAGAATAATGGGGCCTGCGCCCCAGTTGGGAAACTGCCATGGGAGTCGCACTAATAGAGAGACAGGAAGGTGCTGGAGGACTGACTGGGAAATGGGCCTCCAACCAATCAGGGCACGGGCAAACAGGGGACAGATGAATTAAAAAGAAACCATTTGGGTCGAGAACATTGTGCACATCCTTTTACTCTGATTGTCTTTAATCCTCAAGTTTTTTTTGTTTTTTTAACCATGTTCTATTTCATCAATCAACTTTTATCAGTAAAATTATTTGATTTTGCTGGACTTTCCATGATTAGATTTCTGCACTTTAAGGAAAGTGGGTGAATGGGGTTGGCAGGCTCTTTAACAGAAAGTGAGTCCCTCTAAGGTAATTGGCAAAGGAGCCAGAAGGGGAGATGAGATTTTATTTTGGACATAGTGATGAGCACAGAGATTTGTAGAGGTTTTACATATTGCATTGACTGGTGCCATGGCATCTGGGGTAGACCAGGGAGCATTTACATGGAGATGGTGCTTCTACCCAGAGTGTAATGGTAATGCTGCTGCACTTTGATACTACTGCTCAGACATGAGCATGTGTCAGGTCTTATTTATACTGAATAAAATCTAACCACTGTCACCAATAAGGGTTATCACTGTGAATCATTTCAGCGTTTGGTAAAAGGGGATAAAGGGTTAGTTGACTCTCTGAACCCCATTTTCTAACATCGCTGTGTCAAAAATAAAATCTCATCTCCCCCTCTGGCTCCTTTGCCAATTACCTTAGAGGGACTCACTTTCTGTTAAAGAGCCTGCCAACCCCTCTCACCCACTTTCCCTAAAGTGCAGAAATCTAATCATGAAAAGTCCAGAAAAATTAAATATATTTACTGATAAAAGTTTATTAATGAAACAGAATGTGGGTAATAAACAGGAAATGACTTGAGGATTGAAGACAGCCAGTGTAAATAGATGGGCGCAATGTTCTGGACCCAAATGGTTTCTCTTCGGCTCCTCTGTACCCTGTTCCCGTGACTCCCCGCTTTGGACACAGGGGCACTGAATCGCGGGGGTCGGGTCACCATCAGCCCCGGTCACCCCCTCCTGTGCCCCGATTGGTTGGAGGCCCATTTCCCAGTCAGTCCTTAGCACCTTCCTGTCTCTCTATCAATGTGACACCCATGGCAATTTCCCAACTGGGGTGCAAGCCCCATTATTCTCAGCTAAGTTCAGCTCTCAGCTCCGTCGCCTGGCTGTCATTGACATGAGCAATAGAGAGACAGAAAGGTGCTGGAGACTCAAATGGGAAGTTGAAAGTTGTGGCTCTAAACCAACAATTCAACATTTGTCAGTCAAACACTTGTTATGTCTCCTGGGGTTGTTATTATGAGATTTAGACACTGGCAGCAAAGGGTAACTTTCCATTTCTAACTTTGTATTGTTTATAGTGTCAGCCGTGGCTCAGTGGGTAACACTCTCACCTCTGGGTCAGGAGGCTGTCGGTTCATACCCGACACCTGGGACCTGACAAAAAAAATCATAAGCCCACATTCCCAGTGCCAGAACTGAGGGAGTGCTGCACTGTCAGAGGTGCCTTCTTTCAAATGAGATATTAAACAGCCAGCCCTGTCTGCCCTCTCAGGTGGATGTGAAAGATCCCATGGCCACTATTTCAAAGAAGGGCAGGGGAGTTATCCCGGTGTCCTGGTCAACATCCATCCCTCAATCAACTTCACTAAAAACAGATCATCTGCTCATGATCACATTGCTGTTTGTGGGATGTTGCTGTGTGTAAATTGGCTGCTTTGTTTCCTGCATTACAACAGTGACTACACCTCAAAAGTACTTCATTGGCTGTAAAGCACTTTGGGACGTCCTGTGGTCGTGAAAGGTGCAATAGGAATGCAAGTCCTTGTTTAATTGTCAGCAAACTTGGATATATTACACTCGGTCCCTCATTGAAATCACTCATAGAGATTGAGAGCTCATTTTGTGTATAAACCTCCTGTTTGACACCTTTCCAGACGCATTTTGAAAATCCAAACACACCACATCCAAGATGAGCAATTGTTTTGTTTTTAAAATCACAGCGAGTTGTTGTGATTTGCAATTCACTGCCTGAAAACGCGCTGGAAGCAAATTCAACTGTATCTTTCAGAAGGGAATGGGACAGATTCTTGAAAGGAAAAGAAAATTGCAGGTCGATGGAATTAATTTGACAGCTCTTTCAAAGAGCCAGCAGGAGCACGATGGGCCGAATGGCCTCCTTCTGTGCACTATGGGCCTCGTGTGCATTGAAAGGGAGGGGATCATCTTCAATTATGGGTGACATATTAAAGAAAGCAGTGCCTCCTCTTCTTTGTATGTTTAGTTTAACACTTAAATCTCCCCTTAACATTCTCTGAAGTGGCAGATGGAATTTCCTACAGAAAAGTGGGAGGTGATGTGATTTAGCAGAGGGGATAGGGAGAGGAAATGTAGACTTAATGGCACAGTTCTAAAGAGTGAGCAGGGACAGAGGGACCTGGGGGTTCATGTGCAGAGATCATTGAAGGTGGCAGGACAGAGTGAGAGAGGAATTAGCAAACCACATGGGATCTTGGGCTTCAGAAATAGAGGGATTGAGAACAAAAGCAGGGAAGTTTTGCTGAACCTTTATAAAGCTCGGTTTAGGCCATAACTAGAGTATTGAGTCCAGTTCTGGTCACCACATTGAGGAAGGATGTGAGGGTTCCTGAAAGGGTGGAGAGGAGATTTACCAGAATGGTTCCAGGGGTGAGGGATTTTAACCACAAGGTTAGGTTGGAGAGGCTTGGAGCAAAGGAGGTTGAGGGGAGATTTGATAAAGGTGTCCAAGATTATGACAGGTTTAGATAAGGTGGACAAAGAAAAGCTGTTCCCATCAGCTGATGGTACAAAGATGAGGAGGGACACAGATTTAAGGTTTTGTACAGGAGATATATCTACATCACCGTTCCTTCACTGTCACTGGGTCAAAATCCTGGAACTCCCACCCTAACTGCACTGTGGGTGTACCTACAGCACATGGACTGCAGCAGTTCAAGAAGGCAGCTCAACACCACCTTCTCAAGGGGCAATTAGGGTTGAGCAATAAATGTTGACTTAGCCAGTGACACCCACATCCCATAAAAGAATGAAAATGAAAAGATATGGGGGGGACATTAGGAGGAACATTTTTACACAGTGAGTGGTGATGACCTGGAACTCGCTGTCTGCGAGGTGGGTGGAAGCAGAGACAGTGAACGGTTTCAAAAGGAAACTGGATGGGTACTTGAGGGAAATAAATTTTCAGGGCAACAGGGATAGAATGAGGAAATGGGACTAACTGGTTTGCTCTGCAGTGAGCCGGCATTGATCATGATGGGCTGAATGGCCTCCTCTGCCCCAATGACTTAGTGATCTCCATTTAGAAAAAGGAAAGAGAGGCACTGGAGAAGGGGCAACAAAGATTCACAAGAGTAATTCCAGAACTGAGAGCATTTAACCCTCAGGAAAGGCTGGGGCTGCTTTTCTCTAGAAAAGAGAAGACTGAAGGGTGACCTGATGAAAGTCTTTAATATTATGAAGGGGTTCAATAATCCAATAGAGATTTCATGAGAAACCTCTTTGCCCAGTGAGTGGTGAGAATGTGGAACTCACTACCACAGCGAGTGGTTGAGGTGAATAGAATGAATACATTTAAGGGGAAGCTAGATACATACATGAGGGAGAAAGGCATAGAAGGATATGCTGATGGGGGAGATGAAGAGGGGTGGGTGGAGGCTCATGTGGAGCATAAATACTGACAGAGACCAACTGAGCCAACAGAGACAAATATATTTATATTAGATCTACCTGTAGTGGTAGGAAAAACACTATTTACTCTCCAGGATAAAAGAAATGGACTTGATCAGCTCTGCTGAACGTGTGCACTCCCAGGCTCAAAGAGCATCAGCCACTGGAAACAAAGTCGTGAGACCGCCCAGTCCAGCAAAAAGAAACTTTCCAACCCTCCCACTTCACCAACTGTCATAATGAATATGGTTCAGTCCTGGAGATGATTAACAGCAGCAACAACAGCAGAATCCAATCCCTATAATCAGTTATGAACTCGCTGGTGTTTCTGCAGGTTGGATGAATCACTGAATCCCTTCCCACACTCAGAGCAGGTGATTGGTCTCTCTCCAGTGTGAACTCGCTGGTGTGTCTGAAGGCTGGATGATGTTCTAAAGCTCTTTGCACAGTGAGAGCAGCTGAACGGTCTCTCCTCAGTGTGAATGCGCTGGTGGGCCATCAGAACCACAGCAGTTTTGAAGCCACACCCACAGTCAGAGCATTTAAAGGGTCTCTTAATGGTGTGACTGGCATGGTGTCTCAGCAGGCTGGATGACTGAGTGAATCGCTGTCCACACACGGTGCAGGTGAACGGCGTCTCCCTGGTGTGAACTCGCTGGTGTGTCAACAGGTGGGATAACCGAGTGAATCCCTTCCCATACTTAGAGCAGGGGAATGATCTCTCCCCGGTGTGAACTTGCTGGTGTGTCTGCAGATGGGATGACTAAGTAAATCCTTTTCCACACACACAGCACATGTATGGCCTCTTTCCGGTGTGAACTTGTTGGTGTGTTTGCAGATGGGATGACTGAATGAATCCTTTCCCACACTCGGAGCAGGTGAATGGCCTCTCCCCAGTGTGACTGCGTCGATGGGTTTCCAGCTTAGATGGGGATCTGAATCCCTTCCCACAGTCCCCACATTTCCACAGTTTCTCCATGCTGCTGATGTCCTTGGGTCTCTGCAGGTGGAACAATTAGTTAAAGCATCGAACACAAAGAATATGTGTACAGTCTCTCACCACTGTGGATGGTGCAATGATTTTTCAGTATGTGTAACTGGTCAAAGCGCTTTCCACAGTCAATGCACTGCAACACTCTCACTTGGGTGTGTGTCTCGGTGCTTTTCCTGTTCCACTGATGTTTAAAATCTTTTTGAAGCAGACAGAAGAAACAAAGATTTCAAATGGGAGATTCAAAGGCCGACGATATTCTGGTCCCAATGAATGAAACGACTCTGTCAGATCTTAACATGATGTTTGGTTTGAGATTTCTGTCTAAAATCCTTCCCTTCTAATAGCCTGTAAAAGGAGTTTACAAAGTCATTACTATCAGGACAGGGTAGAAAATCAGAACAGACAATTCTAGTTGTTATGGAACATTCTTTCTTCTCTCGCTCCACACACTCTCCCTCCAATCTCACTCTGCTACACCTAATTCTCCTGAAGGTGCCGCCGATTCACAGTGATCATCAGATCGATGCTCACCATTTCCTCTCCTGCATACAAAGACCTAAAAATTTTCATGCAGCTCGCTCAGCTACATCTTTATTTAGTGGACCAAAATGTAAACTGTTTTTTCCCTGATTCGAGATAGAGGGTGGATGTGAGCAAGACCTTTTATTAGGTACCAAGTGGTCCTGACCTGGAAGTCACTGCCTAGGGTGATGGAAGTGGAGAACATCATGAATTTGAAAATGGAATTGGATGGGCAGTTGAAGGAAATAAACTTACAGAGGAACGGGGATATAAAGGGGGAATGGGAGTGAGTGGATTGCTCTACAGAGAGTCGGCATGGACTCGAGTTGCTGAATGGACTCCTTCTGTACTGCAATGACTCTTCTATTTATTCATCGGATGTGGGCATCACTGGCGAGTCCAGAACTTATTGCCCATCCCTAACTGGCCTTGAAAAGGTGGTGGTGAGCTGCTGCTGCTGGAAATGACTGGAAATATACACAGTACTATATTAAAAAGGTAGAAATAATAATAAATGGATTCTATTCCTAACCAGAAATAATATATTTAATGTGTACCATATAACAGCACTGGACATATCTCTGTCCCATATTAATTTACTGTCCCCTTAAATGTCAGCCATCTCCTGGGGAAACCACCCCTTTAATGGTGAATATGAGGAAAGAGACCATCCTTTTAGCCAGACAAATAAATGTGTCAAGCTGAGGGAGCAAAGGATCTCAATGTCTTTAAGAGAGAGAGAGAGACCTGGGCCAACCTTTCCAGAGTCTGCACCCTCCCTGGATTCACTTCCTTTCCCTTCAGTTCCTGCAAGTCAACAATTTCCCCCCAGAATGAGAAAAGAAATGGAAAGGGGGAGAAAAGAAAGTGTTTTACTCACAGATGTTGGACACAAGAGGAAGTTTTAGTCTGTGTGAAGCTCAATCTTCATTCACACAAAGCCCGCGCTCTGATTGGCTGGAGGACCAGAGTCCTTCTGGTCCTCCAAGTATTCCCATTGGTCTATCCCCAGGCAGCGGAAGCCTTCGCGTGGGTGGGAGACCCTTTGACACACAAAACAAAAACAGAATTACCTGGAAAAACTCAGCAGGTCTGGCAGCATCGGCGGAGAAGAAAAGAGTTGACGTTTCGAGTCATGAGGACTCGAAACGTCAACTCTTTTCTTCTCCGCCGATGCTGCCAGACCTGCTGAGTTTTTCCAGGTAATTCTGTTTTTGTTTTGGATTTCCGGCATCCGCAGTTTTTTCGTTTTTACCTTTGACCCACGTGACGGCTGAGCAGTTAGCCAATGTGGAAAAGCCAGTCTCCGCACATGCGCATCTTCTCCGCTCCCTTAGACATGCGCAGTCCCGGGCCGCCCGCCTTCGCGGCAGATGGAGCCGTTTCCCCAGCGCCGTGTGTTCTCGGAACCCCGGCCGCCATTATTCATCCGGAGCCTAGTCTCCTAACTCTTGGGACAGGGATGGAAAGTGGGGGTGGGGGGCGCAGTGACTCCGCCCTGACAGAAAGTATATGTGGGTAGTCACTGGATTTGATTGTAACGTCCCTTTCGGAGAGGAGAATTATGGAACAAATTAGGAGGAGGAACGTAGGATTAATTAGGGTTGCAATCAAGAGGGTGGAGGGAGTGTGTGGGGGACGGAGATTTGTCGTTGCAGAGGGAGGAGGATTCTCTCTCACATAATCTATGACAACTAACATGATGAGTTCTGAATTTCTATCCTGTACAGACAGTGATAACTTGATGATGTAAAGCTTGCTGCCTCCCTTCTTAATCTTAAAGTGCTCGATCAGGTCAGTCCTCAGCCTTCCCTTCTCAAGACAGCAATGCCCCAGCCTGTTCAATCTTTACTGTAACTTAAACACTCTCAGTCCTGCTATTGTCCTTGTGAATCTTTCCTGCACATTCTCGAGTTCTCCTCTGTCCTTATTATAATGATGGAGACCTAGAACTGTTCACACTATTCCAAGTCTGATCCAATCAAGGCTCAATACGAATTTAACATGACTTCCCTGCTTTTCAAAGCTATTTCTCGAGAAATTAACCCCATTTTTAGGCTTTGGAAAGAGTGCAGGGATTTAGTACGGTGACAGGAATGAGGAACTTCAGTTATGTGAACACACTGGAGAGGTTGTTCTCCTTAGGGCAGCAAAGGCTCAGAGGAGATGTGATAGAGGTGTTCAAGATCGTGATTGGCTTCCATCAAGTAAATAAAGAGAAACTGTTTCCATTGACAAAAGGTTTGTTAACCAGAGGATACAGATTGAAGGTGATTGACATAAAAGCCAGAGGGGAAATGAGGAAGATAAGTCTTTACACAGTGAGGTGTTGTGATCTGGAATGCACTGCCTGAAAGGCTGGTGGAAGCAGATTCGACAAAAGGAATTGGATAAATCCTGGAAGGGGACTAGTTTGCAGGGCTCATGTGGAAAGGGGAGGATAGTGGGACTAATTGAGTAGCTCTTTCAAAGAGCCAGCACAGACATGATGGGCTGAATGGCCTCAATGGCAACAAAGGGAATTGGATAAATACCGGAAGGGGACTAGTTTGACAGTAACTTTCCCTTTCAAATCTTGTATTGCCTTATAGAGTCAGCCATTGCTCAATGGATCACTCTTTCACCTCTGAGTCAGGAGGCTGTTCGTTCAAGTCCCAGTCCAGGGACCTGAAAGCAAAAATCACATCCAACATTCCAAGTGTCAGCATGGAGGGAGTACTGCACTGTCAGAGTTGTTATCCTTGGATGAGATGCGAACCTGAATGCAATCTTGGGTGGATTTATAAGTTCCCATGGCAACTATTTCGAAGAAGAGGGGAGTTACCCCCGGTACCCTGGCCAATATTTATCAATCAACCTCAATAAAAACATATCATCTGTTCATTCTCACATTGCAGTTTGTGGGATCTTGCTGTGTGCAAATTGGCTGCAGCCTTTCCTACATTAGAATGGTGACTACATTTCAAAAGTACTTCATTGTCTGTAAAGCACTTTGGGGTGTCATGTGGTCAGGTTAGGCACTATAGAAATGCAAGTTTTTAAATTAAAGATTTATATTATCTTGTTATCTGAAACTTAATTGATTTCAGTCTCCCGCAACTTGCCATTTAATAAATTCACTTCGGTTCAGACAAGACTTTAACCAATTAAAGCAAAGGCAGAATTCTCTGGATAGTAAATTTAAAAAGAAGTTTATTAAAAGAAAAATGTTTACTTAATAACTTTAAGACATTGGCTTTTACAACTTAAATGGTGATCAGTCTGTAGAAGCGTAACCCTCTCTGGCTCCTTCTTTGACAGTAATTTCCTTGGAACTTGGCCTCGGGAGTCTTCAGTACTTGGCTAGCAAGGGAGACCTTCAGAACCTCTACTTTTATCCCCAAAGTGACCATTACCTCACGTCAGAGTTGGGCCTGTTGTAACATGACAATTGGTCAATTTGGTGATTAGATTAATTTAATCGATCCCCAATTATTTACACCACTGTCTCTCATTATCTTAGACAATAGAACTGTTTCATACTATCTTTATCTGATTCTATACGATCCCTTATTCAGATTCAAATTTTGAGGCTAATCAGAGTTTGAAGATCTCTCTTACATTTATCTTCATTGCACATTCTTTACATACACAGAAATTAAGGTTTTACATTTTTACTGCAAATAAAACTCACTCTTTTACAATAACTTCTGATTCATTAACTGTCACTAAATTAAGGCTCAATACTTATTCAATCATCTGCTGCTGACTGGTAGTTAATTAAAACATTAATTGCAGAAAAAAGAGAGATGTCGGAGCTTTTCATCTTGCACTCATCAGGACATTCGCAAGAATACCAAATGTAAAGGGAACAACAATTTATACTTCATGAGAAGAGGGTGCTGATTGGTTGGAAAGTGGACACTGACTGGTAGAAGCTTTGCCATGGAGAATGCAGCAGTCAACTGATGAGTGACAGTTAACCGCCAAGCTTTGTTTAAATTCAAACCAGGCATGTTGACTGATTGGTCAAGGCATTCACCTGGGGAATGAACCAGTTGTCATCTGTTTTGTTCAGTTGAAACAGGCGAAAGTGTGTCCATGTTCTGTCTGCCAAGAGCAGGGCCCTGTGTATTAATGTCGCTTCCAGTACACCTGAGTGTGTCACACTGCGAGCCCAACTGACAATCTTAAACTGGTGGTCAGCACAAATCTCAGAACATTCAGGATTGTTTAGCAAATGTTGTTCAATCACGGAATCACATCTAATGTTGGTCACTGTGTCTTGAGTTTTGTAAAACCCAGTATAACTGAATTTCATTACTTAATAATTACCTGTTTCATCACTGGGCTTTTAATACAAGATCAATATATTGTTAATGAAGAAAAGTTACAGGGTGTGGAACAGCTGCAGGAAGTCTTATGTGAGAGTTAAAAGGTTTCCTTGACCTTGTTACTTATAACAGTGAATACAGTGTGAAAGTGATGGATTTTTTAAATTAAATTTGATTACCCATCCCTACCTCCAGTTTCCTACATTACAACAGTGACTACACTTCAAAAGTGCTTCATCGGCTGTAAAACACTTTAGGAGGTCATGAAAGATGTGAAAGGAATGCATTTTTTTGGCCAATTGTCCACAAATTTGGATATATTACACTCGGCCCCCACATCAACATCACTAATAAAGATGGAGTCTTAATTTTGTGGAATAACCATGTCTTTCACATAATTTGAAAAACTCCAAACACACTATATCCTGACTATAGTCTAACCATTATTCGAAACAAATTGAACATAACCTCACTGCTTTTCAATTCTATCCCTCTAGAATGGAACCCGACATCTGGGCCCCACACTTTAGGAAAGATGTGAAGTTCTTAGAGAGGGTGCAGAGGAGATTTATGAGAATAGCACCAGGAATGAAGGATTTCAGTCAGCTGGAGAGATTGGAGCAGCTGAAATTTCTCTCTTTTGACCAAAGAGTCATTCGGCAGAGGAGGCCATTCAGCCCATCGAATTAGTGCCCACTCTCTGTAGAACAAACCAGTCAGTCCCAGTGCTCCCTTCTATCCCCAAAGCCCTGCAAGTCTATTTTCCTCAATTGCTCAACCAATTCTATTTTGAAATCGTTCATTGTCTCTCCATCCACCACCCTCATAGGCAGCGAGTTCCAGGTCATCACCGTTCGCTGTGTAAAAATATTCTTCCTCATATCCCCCTGCATCTCCTGCCCAAAACCTTTTCTCTGTCCACCTTATCTAAACCTGTCATAATCTTGTGCACCTTTATCAAGTCTCCCCTCAACCTCCTTTGCTCCAAGGAGAACAATCCCAGCTTCTCCAACCTAACCTTGTCACTAAAGAGCAGAAAAGTATATATCTATAAATAAATAAATATAAAGAGTGATGTGACTGCTGATGAGAATGTTTGTTTGAACTGTTGGCACGAGTGTGAGATTTGGAATTTGAATCTTTCCTGAATGTTCTGGAACATTTCTTTGGAGCCTGGACTTTTCTGGAATCATCCGAGACTGCTGTTTGTCATCAGCCAGTCAGTAAGAACTTGAATTTTTTACCATTAGATGAAAAGAAACAAAAACACACCTTTCCACATTGAGACTTTTAATCACTGAAGTGTTTTGTTTTGCTCACTGCGGTTGAGAGTTGGAATTTGTGGAATTTTTCCCTGATGAAGCAATAGAAATTGACAGAGAAATAGAAATTATGAAACGTGTTGGAAATATAACCTCAGAAGAGGTAAATAAGCCCCAGTGAATTATCCTCAGTGGAGGAAACTTGAATCCAAGTAATTTCTCAATCATCGTATCATCAGCATCGTTTTCAGTAAATTTTGGAACATTACACAAACACCCTCAGGAAAGGAGCAGTTTTTGAAACACAGAAGGTCACCCTCAGCAAAGGAGACCAAAAAGATGATTGCTATTTTATTTGATTCCATAATGAAGAACTGTCGATCTGGCAAGATCATCCTGACCGGAAAAAGCATCCTCAGAAAAGGAGCAAATTCTGAAACACAAGGACCGTCCTCAACAGAAGAAACCTACATCCTCGAATAACACCCTGAACCATATTGGGGCAGCTCAGTCCCATCGGAGAAAAGAATTTTATAACACAAAAAGCCGGCCTCAACAGAAAAGTCCAACAAACTCTAGCAGCAGATTGGATCGATTTTAAGGGTGGGTCCCATTTTAATTGGTTTCTTAGTATTCGAATATATACAAAATATTTTGGTCAAAAACTTTTCTCAATTTATTAAGATTATTTCCGTTTTTGTCTCCTTTTGTTCTCTATCCTTTTTTAAAAAACATAATTAAAACCAGACTAACAAACATCCTGATTTCCCTACTATAACCTTCTCATCAATCTCCTGGACAGGCCTCCAAGGCAAGGTGAACTCTACAATGGGGATGAATTCCATCTCCATTCCCCCTGACCCAAAAGAGAATTTTGCAATGTCAGTAAGACTAATATATAAAATGATTTAAATGATCCACCGTTTAATGTGATTGGAAGAAAAAGAAGGTGCCCAGAAGGGAATTAGGAGACAAGCAGAACAATTAACACGATCAATAAAACCTGCGAACCTCACAGAGGAAACCACAAAAACACTGGCAAAAAATTGAGAAAATTGGGCCGGCGAAACGAGACGAATCCTCACTGAGCATTCCACAACAAATCGAAAGGAACGAGATAATAAACAGAAGGAAACCATTCAAACTAATAGATTGGAGGAAGCTGTTTCAAAGGCATCGAACTGGGATAAAAAGAAACTGAAAGAAAAATTTGGCTTTAGAACAATTAATGAAATTTTAAAAACCATATTTGTGCCTGCTTTGGGAAAGTGAGGTGTCCTGTTGTGATGGGTCAGGGTGAGGCGCTGTCCCAGAGCGTGAATGGCTGAAGCACACTTCCAACCACACCACCAGTGAACAGCTGGAAGACGGGCCTGGAACCCCAGAGCCTGAGTTGCCAAGGTCTCAGCACTCAATGGGTCAGGCTTCATCAAAAAGGATTCAAAATAATCCAACAAATTCACCTCAGACAATGATTCTCCACAGCAGTCCTCGTGACACCGAGACTTTCTCTGTTCCAAGAAAGGAAGATATGTCCGGACTCAGAAAACAAATCAGAGCCAGAACTGACATCACAAACAGTCCTTCCACAATTGCCTCCGTCAATCTAATGAATGGTTTTGTGAAAAAAATATATTCTGACGACTTAATTACAAAACAACTTCCATTACAAGAACAGGAATTCGATACAATTAAACACCAAACCAGAAAACACGTAATGCAAGCATCCAAACCCGAAAATATTAAACCTCCAATAAAAACTCCTCATACCAAAGCCACAAAAAGCCAACCAATCCATTTTGTATCAAATTTCCAAGGGGACCACCAACCTACCATGAAATAATGGGAAACCATTCGAGACCATCAACCCCAGTGAGACAAAGTAAAATCCAATTCCCATCGGCCCGAGGTCAATTACAGACCCTAACATGTACCTAAGGAAGGGAGCGCGGCCCAAAACACCGATCAGAGCAGTAACCAATAAAAATGAACCCGATACATGGGCCTCTGGGGGTGGAGACTGGAGTCAGCCACATTTACAGAGAATAACAGACAATATCAAACCATCGGTGACTCCGATACAAACTGTGGAGTCCCCTTTTCTGGAGTTGGGTCCACTCCAGCCACAGGGAGGGGTTCCCAGTGATATTGAAATGAATTGAAATCTTGACAGCGCTAATGGGACCAGTGAACATAACATATCGAACAATACTTGCTGATCCTGAGCCAAGCACCCGAACAGACCCCACAGAACTTAGAGATTCCCCCACCCACACCCCCCAAAACATTTTCAACACCTGAACAGACAAGTTGGAATCGAATGAAACCATTAAAGATCCCAATCCAGGCAACAGGTTGGTCTGATGTGGCTCAAAGCTCTGAAGGTAGTGAGACCGATGAAATACAAATACCTGACCAGAAATATGAGTCATCTAACTCACTGACCACAACATCGAAATGGAGACCTAGCCAACAAAGTAAAACAATAAACACAGTCACAAAATACCCCAAATACAAACCAAAAAAATAGAATCTGGACAATAATCCCAGGGAAACTGATACTAATAATAGGGGGATTCCAACCTCTCCAGGATTCACAATTGCCCCAGTACAATAACTCAAACTGATTGCTTCCCAGCAGCCAAATGTATACATGTGACGGCGATCTTAGATAAACTACACTGCTGCCCAAACATTAAACAAGTAATAATTTCAGTTGGAATAAATAACCAAACTCAAACACCTCTCACGGCAATTAAACTACTTCAAATATTATTAAAAAGGGCAAAAAATGAATTTCCAAATGCCCAGACTGGGATCCCTGAACTAAACTACAGTAAAAATCTCCCACAATCGCCAAAGGACACAATCATGGAATTAAACCAATATATTAAAGAACAAACATATATCCCAGCAAAACCAAATATATCCTTTGGAGTAGAATCTGACAACATCCATTGGACTCAAAACACAACTAATTCTATTATCAACAGCTGGATAAAGTGTTTAACCTAAAAGGGAATCAAACGCTAGAAAAGGAGCCTCTAAATCTAAAGGAAACAATAATGAACATTTCTAAAACATTTAAACCCACATTAATACAGGAAAAAGTCCGAAACACAGGCTTAACTTTAGTTCCGGTAGTGAAACAGCATCATATCCAAATTCAAACACAGACACATTTTACAGAAAAATTAAACTTTGAGACTTTTTCAGTGTCTCAATCTCAGATAGGCAACAATTTCCACCCAAATCAGACTGGATTCCACTGAAAAGTAAAATAAACCCAAAAATATTTCATTTCATCAAAACAACCCAATCAGAAACCAAGATGATTCCCCATTGAAAGGATAAACAAAACCTCAGAGAAGAGAAAAACAAGCACTTGGGTAATTAACATCCCACACAGATATTGTTCTAAAACCAGCGGACAAAGGCAGCAACATTGTTATCGTGGATCGACAACAATACCTTTTGAAGCTTATAGCCAATTGAAAAATACAAATCACTATCCCAAATTGACTAAACCCATATATCAAGAAACACAATACCAGGTTACAGACATACTGATAAGACTTAAAAATTCCAAATACATGAATCAGAAACAAATGGAGAATCTAAGGGGACAGCACCCACACCTACAAAAAAGTTACATACTTCCCAAAATACATCAACATCCAGATACATGGACAATAGCAGGACACATACCTCCAGGTAGACCAATTATTTTGGATTGTGGTTGTGAATCACACAAAATAGCAGAATACATCGACTCATATTTAAACTCCTTAGTCCACAAATGTCCAAGATACATGTCATTTTGTAGAAATAGTGAATTCACTTACCATAACCCCAGTTGGCATACTATTCACCATGGACATTGACAGTTTACACACAAATATAGAAAATTATTGAGGAATTCTGGCTGTTCAAAATGCCTTCGAGAAATATCCACAACTGGATAGACCAGACATAATTATAATCTGATTATTACACCTAGGATGAACCAGGAATGATTCTGAATTTAACAAAGAAGATTATCTTCAAGTTAAAGGGATGGTGATGGGTAAAAAATATTTGCACCATCGTATGCTAAAATATATATCTGGCGGAATGGGAGGAAACAGTTTTTAAAAAAAAGTCCCAGGAAACCATTACACTATCATAGATCAAAGAACAAAGAACAAAGAAAAGTACAGCACAGGAACAGGCCCTTCGGCCCTCCAAGCCTGGGCCGATCATATTGCCCGTCAACTAAAACATTTTGCACTTCCGGGGTCCATATCCCTCTATTCCCATCCTATTCATGTATTTGTCAAGCTGCCTTTTAAAAACCACTACCGTACCTGCTTCCACCACCTCCTCTGGCAGCAATTTCCAGACACTCACTACCCTTTGCGTAAAAAACTTGCCCCGCACATCACCTTTATAGTTTTCTCCTCTCACCTTAAATCTATGTCCTCTAGTAATTGATTCTTCCACCCTGGGAAAAAGCTTCTATCTACTCTGTCCATGCCACTCATAATTTTGTAAACCTCTATCAAGTTGTCCCTCAATCTCCGTCACTGTAGTGAGAACAATCCAAGTTTCTCCAACCTCTCCTCATAGCTAATAACCTGCAGACCAGGCAGCATCCTGGTAAACCTCCTCTGCACCCTCTCCAACACCTCCATATCCCTCTGGTAATGTGGTGACCAGAATTGCATGCAATATTCCAAGTGTGGCCTAATCAAGGTTCTATACAGCTGCAGCATGACTTCCCAGCTTTTATACTCAATACCCCTGCCTATGAAGGCAAGCATGCCATATGCCTTCCTGACTACATTATCCACCTGCGTTGCCACTTTCAGTGACCTGTGGACCTGTACACCCAGATCCCTCTGCCCGTTGATGCACTTAAGGGTTCTGCCATTTATTGTATAATTCCTGCCTATATTAGACCTTCCAAAATGCATTACTTCACATTTGTCCGGATTAAACTCCATCTGCCATTTCTCCGCCCAAGTTTCCAACCGACCTATATCCCGTTGTATCCTTTGATGATATGAGGGGAGTTTGGTCCCATAGTGAGTCAGAATTTGAGGATTTTGTCCACATTCTTAATAATCATCATCCATCCATAAAGATCCAAATCTCAACCAATCAAGAAAAGATTAATTTCCCAGACACTACAGTATTAAAATTGGAACAAAAAGATGATAAACATAAATTGGCAACAGAAGTTTTCTTTAAAACAACAGACACACACACACACTCTCACATATCCAAAGTCACCATGCTAAGTGTACATTCCCAGGATTAATCAAATCACCACTGGTGAGATTCCATCATATTTGTACAAAAATGTGTGGGGGTAGGTTTCAGAACCTGAGAAGTCATTACAGGAAAATTATCTCTGCAACACACGTGGAGAAAATGAAAATACATTTTCAAACCCTGGGACAGGCAGTCAGCTGCACCTAGAGGAGAGTGCGAGAGGAGGACCCTGGGACAGGCAGTCAGCAGCACCTAGAGGAGAGTGTGAGAGGAGGACCCTGGGACAGGTAGTCAGCAGCACCTAGAGGAGAGTGCGAGAGGAGGACCCTGGATTGGCAGTCAGCAACACCGAGAAGAGAGTGTGAGAGGAGGATCCTGGGATAGACAGCCAGCAGTACCAAGAGGACAATATGAGAGGAGGACCCTGGGACAGGCAGTCAGCAGACCTAGAGGAGAGTGTGAGAAGAGGACCCTGGGACACACAGTCAGCAGCACCTAGAGGAGAGTGTGAGAGGAGGACCCTGGGACAGGTAGTCAGCAGCACCTAGAGGAGAGTGCGAGAGGAGGACCCTGGATTGGCAGTCAGCAACACCGAGAAGAGAGTGTGAGAGGAGGATCCTGGGATAGACAGCCAGCAGTACCAAGAGGACAATATGAGAGGAGGACCCTGGGACAGGCAGTCAGCAGCACCTAGAGGAGAGTGTGAGAAGAGGACCCTGGGACACACAGTCAGCAGCACCTAGAGGAGAGTGTGAGAGGAGGACCATGGCACAGGCTGTCAGCAGCACCTAGAGGAGAGTGCGAGAGGAGGACCTGTCAGAGCTGAAGTGCGATGTCAAAAGGAAAACAGGTAGGTGATTGGTGGGTATCTCTTCCGTGTCTCTTTTGATTGGCCAACTGGTTTAAAATCAGGTGAGGTTATTGTAGCTGAAGACTACAGTCAAGAAATTCACTCTTAAAATATTTAACTAATTAATTAATTAATTAGAAGGCAACTGGGCAGGCGATGTGTTGTAGCTGTAGTATGTGGGAGCTGGTGGACACCGGTACGATCCACAGTGACCACATCTGCAGCAAGTGTTGGCTGCTTGAGGAACTGCAGCTCAGAATTGATGAGCTGGAGTCCGAGCTGCGGACACTGTGGCGCATCAGGGAGGCGGAGAGTTACCTGGACACTGTGTACCAGGAGATAGTTCACAGAATCACACAGTGCAGAAGAGGCCCTTAGGTCCATCGAGTCTGCACCGACACGTGAGAAACACCTGACCTACCTACCTAATCCCATTTACCAGCACTTGGCTCATACCCTTGCAAGTTATGACATGCTAAGTACTCATTCAGGTACTTTTTAAAGAATGTGAGGCAACCCGCCTCCACCACCCTCCCAGGCAGCGCATTCCAGACCATCACCACCCTCTGGGTAAAAAGATTTTTTGTCACACCCCCTTAAACTTCCTGCCCCTCACCTTGAACTTGTGTCCCCTTGTGACTGACCTTTCAACTAAGGGGAACAGCTGCTCCCTATCCACCCTGTCCATGCCCCTCATAATCTTGTACACCTCATCGGGTCACCCCTCAGTCTTCTCTGCTCCAACAAAAACAACACAATGCTATCCAACCTCATCCCAGGCAACACCCTGGTGAATCTCCTCTGCACCCCTTCCAGTGCAAACACATCCTTCCTATAATGTGGTGACCAGGACTGCACACAGTACTCCAGCTATAGCCTCACCAAGATTCTGTACAACTCCAACAAGACCTCCTTACTTTTGTAATCTACGCCTCAATTGATAAAGGCAAGTGGCCCATATGCCTTTTTCACCACCCCACTAACATGCCCCTCCACCGTCAGAGATCTATGGACACACACACCAAGGTCCCTTTGTTCCTCAGAACTTCCTAGTGCCATGCTGTTCATTGAATACTTCCTTGTCAAATTACTCCTTCCAAAGTGTATCAGCTCACACTTTTCAGGGTTAAATTCCATCCACCACTTATCTGCCCATTTGACCATGCCGTCTATATCTTCCTGTAGCCCAAGACACTGTTAACCACCCGGCCAATCTTTGTGTCATCCGCAAACTTACTAATCCTACCCCCCCACATAGTCATCTATGTTGTTTATATAAATGATGAATAATAGGGGAGCCAGCACAGATCCCTGTGGCTCGCCACTGGACACTGGCTTCCAGTCACTAAAGCATCCTTCTGTCATCACCCTCTGTCTCCTACAACTAAGCCAATTTTGAATCCACCTTATCAAATTACCCTGTATACCATGTGCATTTGCCTTCTTTGTAATTCTCCCATGTGGGACCTTGTCAAGGTTTTGCTGAAATCCATATAAACTACGTCAACTGCACTACCCTCATCTACACACCTGGTCACCTCCTCAAAAAATTCAATCAAATTTCTTAGGCATGCCCTCCCTCTGACAAAGCCATGCTGACTATCCCTGATCAAACCTTGCCTCCCCAAGTGAAGATAGATTCTCTCCTTCAGAATTTTCTCCAAAAGTTTCCCAACCACTGACATGAGACTCACTGGCCTGTCGTTCCCTGGCTTATCTCTACAACCCTTCTTAAATAGCGCAACCACATCAGCTGTTCTCCAGTCCTCTGATACCTCCCCTGTGGCCAGAGAGGAATTAAAAATTTGGGTCAGAGCCCCTGCAATCTCCTCCCTTGCCTCCCTCACCACTCTGGGACACAAATCATCAGGACCTGGAGATTTGTCCACTTTTAAGCCTGCCAACACCTCCAATACCTTGTCACTCCCTATATCAATTTGCTCAAGAACCTTGCCGTCTCTTTCCCTAATTTCAATACCTTCATCCTCGTTCTCTTGGGTGAAGACGGATGTGAAGTATGCATTCAACGCTCTACCGATGTCCTCTGGCTCCACCCATAGATTGCCCCCTTGGTCCCTTATGGGCCCTACTCTTTCCCTGGTCATTCTCTTCCCATTGATATACTTATAGAAATCTTGGGATTTTCCCTACTTTTACCAGCCAGACCTTTCTCATATCCCCTCTTTGCTCTCCAAATTGCTTTCTTAAGCTCTACCCTGCACTTTCTATACTCCACTAATGCCTCCGCTGATTTGCTTCCCTTGTACCTGCTAAAAGCCTCTCTTTTTCTTCTCATCATATCCTGAATCTCTCTGGTCATCCATGTTTCTCTGGGCTTGTTACTACTTCCTATCACCCTAGAGGGAACATTTTGAGCCTGTACCCTCCCCATTTCCTTTTTGAACCCCCACCCCCCCCACCGCTGTTCCTCTGTTGATTTCCCCACAAGTAGCTGTTCCCAGTCTACCTTGGCCAGATCCTGCCTTATTTTACTGAAATCCGCTCTCCCCCAATCCAAAATATTTTTTTGAAACTTGTCTATTTCTTTGTCCAAAACAAGCTTAACATCCCTTAGATTAATTACAGCAGATTTGGACCATGGTCAGGGACAGGAGGGTGTGACTGCGAGTGAGGCAGGTATGTGGATCCAAAATTTAGCTTTGGAGGAGCCTCAGGCAGTGCCCTTGTCCAATAGCTATGAGGTTCCTGCTCTTGGTGTGGATAAGGGCACAAACTGCAGGAAGGATGGGCGAACTGACCACAACACCGTGGTACAGAGCGCCATTCAAGTGGGGGGAGAAAAGACAAATATAGTAGTAATAGGGGATAGCATATTTAGGGGAATAGAAACTGTTCTCTACAGCAAAGACAGGAAAGCCCAAAGGCTCTGTTGCCTACCTGGTGCCACGGTTAAGGACATCTCTTCTGGGTTGGAGAGGAACTTGGAGTGGGAGTGGAAGGATCCAATTGTTGTGGTCCATGTAGGTACCAACAACTTAGGTAGGACCGGGAGAGATTCTGCTGAGGGACTACGAGCAGCTCGGGACTAAATTAAAAAGCAGAACCACAAAGGTACTAATCTCCGGATTACTACCTGAGCCACGTGCAAATTGGCATAGGGTAAATAAGATCAGAGAGGTAAATGTGTGGCTCAAAGATTGGTGTGGGAGAAATGGATTCCAATTCATGGGGCACTGGCACTTGGGGCACTGGCACCAGTACTGGGGAAGGAGAGAGCTGTTCTGTTGGGACGGGCTTCATTTGGACCATGCTAGGGCCAGTGTCCTGGCGAATTGTATAACTAGGGTTGTAGATAGGGCTTTAAACTAATTAATAGAGGTGAGAGTTCAATTGAAGGGAAGTTTAAAAAATCAACAAGAAACGAGAGAGCAGGGGTGCAGGGTAGTGAAGAGGTGAACGATAATGCAAGTATAACAGGAAAGGGCAGGAAAGATAAGCAGAAGAGTTAAGCGGAAATCAGAACCACAATGAGTATTACTGGTTAAAAAGTCAAAGCTTAAGGCCCTTTACCTGAATGCACGCGGCATTTGTAACAAGGTAGATAAGTTGACAGCACAAATAGAAATAGATGAATATGACTGGATGGCTGTTACAGAGATGTGGTTCCAGGGCGACCAAGACTTGGGGACTTAAAGTTGAAGGGTATTCGATGTTCCTGGAAAATAGGCAAAAAGTAAAAGGAGGTGGGGTAGCTTTGTTAATAAAGGAAGGTATCAGTGCAGTGGTGAGTAGTGATATAAGTGCAATAGATTGTGATGTGGAGTCAGTTTGGGTGGAAATAGGAATAGCGAGGGGAAGACATCACGGGTGGGAGTCGTCTATAGGCCCCCAAAGAGTTGCATCACTGTAGGACAAAGTATAAATCAGGAAATAATGGAGGCATGCAAGAAGGGCATTGCAATTATCATGGGTGATTTTAATCTGCATACTGACCAGACAAACCAGATTGGCAGGGGTAACATGGAAGATGCATTTGTAGAGTGCATCAGGGATTGTTTCTTAGAGCAATATGCGTAGAACCTACCCGGGAACAGACTATTTTAGATCTAGTAATGTGTAATGAGGTGGGATTAATAAACAATCTCATAGTTAAGGATCGTCTAGGGGGCAGCAATCACATATTGGTAGAATTTCAAATTTAGTTTGAGGGTGAGCAACTCTGGTCTCAGGCCAGTGTCCTCAACTGAAATAAAGGCAATTACAGAGGTCTGAAGAAAGAGTAGTCTAAAGCAGGTTGGGTTAATAGATTAAGGTCAGTGGATGCGCAGTGGCAGACATTTAAGCAGATATTTCATTACGCTCAGCAAAAATTTATCCTGGTCAAAAAGAAGGACTCGATGAGAAGGATGAACCACCCGTGGTTAACAAAGGTGCTCAAGGAGAGTATCCAATCAAAAACTAAGGCATACAAAGCTGCAAAAACTAATGGTGGGCCAGAGGATTGTGAATTTTTTAGGAACTAGCAGTGGATGACTAAAAAACTCATGAAGAGGGACAAAATTAATTATGAAAGTAAATCAGCAAGAAATGCATTTAAAAAAAACAACAAGAGCTTCTACAGGTAGATAGAAGAAAAGAGCTTCGAAGCGGTGCAGCCCATCTCCATGGCAATGTGGCACACTTTGGGAAGTTCCAAACAGAGGTGCAAACTAAATAGCTTTTACCTTTAAGAGACTCTTTGATATGATGATCCATATGAAATATGAATCAATATATTCACAATAAGGTTCAAAGAGCATCAGCCCACTGGAAGCAAAGTCGCGAGACCGGCCAGTCCAGCAGAAAGAAACCCTCCAGCCCTCCCACTTCACCAAGTGTCAGAATGAATATGGTTCAGTCCTGGATGTGATGAACAGCATCAATAGCAGCAGAATCCAACCCCTGTAATCACTTGTGAACTCGCTGGTGTCTCAGCAAGTGGGATGAATAAGGGAATCCCTTCCCACACTCAGAGCAGGTGAACGGCCTCTCATTGGTGTGAATTCGCTGGTGCGTCAGTAGGCTGGATGACCGAGTGAATCCCTTCCCACATTCCGAGCAGGTGAATGGCCTCTCCCCAGTGTGAACTCGTTGGTGTGCCAGCAGGCTGGATGGATCACTGAATCCCTTCCCACACACGGAGCAGGTGAATGGCCTCTCCCTGGTGTGAACTCGCTGGTGTTTGAGCAGGTTACATGACTGAGTGAATCCCTTCCCACAAACAGAGCAAGTGAACGGTCTCTCCCCAGTGTGAATTCGCTGGTGATTCCGTAGGTTGGACTGTTCACTGAACCCCTTCCCACACACAGAGCAGGTGAATGGCCTCTCCCCAGTGTGAACTCGCTGGTGTGACTGCAAGTGTGATGCATCTTTGAATCCCTTCCCACACTCGGAGCAGGTGAACGGCCTCTCCCCAGTGTGAATGCGCTGATGTATCAGCAGATGTGATGAATCTTTGAATCCTTTCCCACACTCAGAGCAGGTGAACGGCCTCTCCTCAATGTGAATGCGCTGGTGAGTCAGCAGATGTGATGAATCCTTGAATCTCTTCCCACAATTAGAGCAGGTGAATGGCCTCTCCCCAGTGTGAGCTCGCTGGTGTTTCAGAAGATTCGCTGAGTGTGTGAATCGCTTTCCACATACGGAGCAGGTGAGCGGCCTCTCCCCGGTGTGAACTCGCTGGTGTGATATCAGATGGGATGAATTACTGAATCCCCTCCCACACTCTGAGCAGGTGAATGGCCTCTCCCCAGTGTGACTGCGTCGATGAGTTTCCAGCTCAGATGGGAACCGAAATCCCTTCCCACAGTCCCCACATTTCCACGGTTTCTCCATGATGCAGGCTTCCTTGTGTATTCCTAGGTTTGACAATCAGTTGAAGCCTTGTCCACACACACAGAACATGTGTACAGACTCTCCTTGCTGTGAATGGTATGATTTTTTTTACACTGTGTAATTGGTTAAAGCTCCTTCCACAGTCAATGCACTGGAACACTCTCACTCAGGTGTGAGAGTCTCGGTGCTTTTCCAGTCACACTGATGTTTAAAACCTTTTGATGCGGACAAACATTTCTCTTCCTAGATACAAAAGTCAATGATATTTAGGTCCTGATGAATTAAGTGACTCTGTCAGATTCTGGCCTGACATTTGGTTTGAGATTTCTGTCTGCAAATCCTCCGCTTCTAATTTCTATAAAAGGAATTTATAAAAGTCATCATTGTCAGTACAGGGTAGAAATTCAGAACCAACAATTCTAGTTTCTATAGAACATTTTTTCCTCTCTCCCAAAAAGCTGTCAATCTCCGTCCCACACATGCTCCATCCATTCTCACTCTCCTGTACCTAATATGCACCCTCCCAATTCTCCTGAAGGTGCTGATTGATGATCAACAGGTCCAAGCTCATCACTTTGTGTCCAGGACATAAAGACATGAAAATTTTCATGCATCTTCTTTGAGCTGCTCACCGAATGGAAATACGTCTGTATCACTGGACTTAAAATGGGTGTAATCCACAGGACTCTTTCACTGGGTTAAGATGCAGGCAATGCAAGGAAGAACTTCATTTAGGTAGCGAACGGTCATGACATGGAACTCGCTCTCCACGAGGGTGGTGGAAGCAGAGAATTTCAAAATGAAATTGGACGGGTACTCAAAGGAAATAAACTTGCAGAGAAACGGAGATATAGAGGGAGAACGGGACTGTCTGGATTGCTCTACAGAGAGTCAGCATGGACTCGAGTTGCCGATTGAGCTCCTTTTATGTTGTATTGACTCTATAACATGAAATATATAGTGTCGCTCCAGTATTATATTACAAGACTATAAAAAAAATCAATGAATTTTATTACAGAACCTCAAACAATATATCTAATATGTACCATCTAACAACACAAGACATATCACTGTCCTGTATTAATTTACTGTCCCCTTAAGTGTCAGCCATCTCCTGGGGAAACCACCCCTTTAATTGTGAACATTAGGAAAGAGACCATCCTTTTAGCCAGACAAATAAATGTGTCAAGCTGAGGGAGCAAAGGATGTCAATGTCTTTAAGAGAGAGAGAGACCTGGGCCAACCTTTCCAGAGTCTGCACCCTCCCTGGATTCACTTCCTTTCCCTTCAGTTCCTGCAAGTCAACAATTTCCCCCAGAATGAGAAAAGAAATGGAAAGGAGGAGAAAAGAAAATGTTTTACTCACAGATGTTGGACACAGGAGGAAGTTTTCATCTGTGTGAAGCTCAATCTTCATTCACACAAAGCCCGCGCTCTGATTGGCTGGAGGACCAGAGTCCTTCCGGTCCTCCAACTCTTCCCATTGGTCAGCCCCTCAGCATTGCGGGAAGGGGGCGTGCTCTCCCCCGCATATGCGCAGCTTCCCCTCTCCCGAGCTCTCCGAGCTGCTTCTCGCTACGGCCGGGGCTGTGAGCCGGTTGCCTGGAAACCTTGGCTCGAGGTGGAGGGGGAGGGGAAACAATGGATGGGGGTGGGGCACCCCTGTCCGCGCGCCTGGCCTGCAGACTGGAACCCGAGGACGTCACCGCGGAGCAGTGATTTCTTTTGGCTAATTCAGGCAAGGTTCCATTGTGGACGTCACAAAGCGGAAGTTGGACAATGAGCTTCAGACTAAAACTTCCTCCTCTGGGCAACATCTGTGAGGAAATCAATGTTTCCCCCTTTCCATTTCTTTTCTCATTCCCCCTCTATATCCCGTTCCCCTGCAAGGTTATTTTCTTCAAGTACCCATCCAATTTCATTTTGAAATCACTCTCTGCTTCCATCATCCTCATAGCGAGTGAATTCCAGATCATGTCCCCTCGCTGCCCAAACAAATTTCTCCCTCACATCCCCCAGGTATCTCTCATCACGTAGTGCAGTCCTGTATATTGCACACATTTTTAGTCCACTGAGCATATATTTTGTGAAATTATTGATTGCCTCTGCTTCCACGGCCGTCATAGATAGTGAGTTGCAATCTGTTTCTGGGCACTGGATAGGAAGCAGTGAGCATGGATCTGTCGATCAGTGTGAGTCAGCACCTTTAGGAGAATTGGGAGGGTGTATATTAGGTACAGCAGAGTGAGAACGGAGGGAGAGTGTGGGATGGACATTTACGGTTTATGGGTAACGAGAGGGGAAAGAATGTTTCACAGAAACTAGGATTGTCTTTTCTGAATTTCTATGCTGTCCTGATAATGATGATTTTTCTAAACTTTTTACAGGTGACTGCAAGGGGAGGATTTTCTGACAGAAATCCCAAACTAACTCACGTCAAGATCTAACATTATATCTTCATTCACTGGGACCTGAATATCATCGGCCTTTGAACCCAGAAGGGGACACAGACACACTCAATTCAGAGTGTTCCATTGCACTGACTGTTGAAAGAACTTTAAACAGTTGTAAGCAGTTGATAAAACATCACACCATTCACAGCGGGGAGAGACTGTACACGTGTTCTGTGTGTGGACGAGGGTTCAACTGATCATCAAACTTGGAGAGACACAAGGACACGCGCACCATGGTGAAACCGTGGAAATGTGGGGACTGTGGGAAGGGATTCCAGACCCCATCTGAGTTAGAAACTCATCAACGCAGTCACACCGGGGAGAGGCCATCCACCTGCTCTAAGTGTGGGAAGGGATTTACTCAGTCAAGCAACCTGCTGAGACACCATCGTGTTCACACTGGGGAGAGGCCATTCACTTGTTCTGTTTGTGGGAAGGGGTTCAGTCGGTTATCCAACGTGCAGGAACACCAGGTAGTTCACACTGAGGAGAGGCCGTTCACCTGTCGTGTGTGTGGGAAGGGATTCACTCATTCATCCACCCTGCAGGAACACCAGTGAGTTCACACTGGGGAGAGGCCATTCAGCTGCTCTGTTTGCGGGAAGGGGTTCACTAAGATGTCCACCCTGTTAACACACCAGCAAGTTCACACTGGGGAGAGGCCATTCACCTGCTCTGAGTGTGGGAAGGGATTCACTCAGTTATCCAGCCTGCAGAGACACCAACGAATTCACAACTGATATCAGGGGCTGGATTCTGCTGTTATTGCTGCTGTTAATCACATCCAGGACTGAACAATGTTCATTCTGACACTTGGTGAAGTGGGAGGGTCGGAGGGTTCCTTTCTGCTGGACTGGCCGGTCTCACGACTTTGCTTCCAGTGGGCTGATGCTCTTTGAGCCTGGGAGTGCACATTTCCACTGAAATGATCTGCAAAAACTGATGAAAGACATTTATTTTATCCTAGATAGTAAAAAGTGTTTTTCTCACCACTACATGTAGATCTAAAATCACAGCGATCAGTGCTTCGACCTCAACTGTTTGCAATTTATATAAATGACTTGGATGAAGGGATTGAAGAGATGGTTGCCAACTTTTCTAATGACACAAAGAGAGGTAGGAAAGTAAGTTGTGAAGAGGACATAAGGAGGCTACAAGCAGATATAGATAGGTTAAGTGGGTGGGCAAGGACCTGGCAGATGGAGCATAATGTGGGAAAATATGAAATTGTCCTTTTTGGCAGGAAGAATAAAAGAGAAGCGTATTATCTAAATGGTGGAAGATTGCAGAGTTCTGAGGCACAGAGGGATCTGGGTGTCCTAATGTGTGATTCATAAAAGGCTTGTCTGCAAGTGCAGCAGGTTTTTAGGAAAGCTAATAGAACATTATCATTTATTGTGAGGGGAATTGAATACAAAAGTAGGGAGGTTATGGTTCAGTTGTACAGGGCACTAGCAAGACCAGATGTGGAGGACTGTGTGCAGTGTTGGTCACCTTATTTAAGGAGGGATGTAAATGTGTTGGAAGCAGTTCAGGGGTTGACCAGACCAATACCTGGAATGGGAGGGTTGTCTTATGAGGAGTCATTGGACAGGCTGGGCTTGTATCCACTGGAGTTTAGAAGAGTAAGAGGCGACTTGATTGAAACATTAAGTTCCTGAGGGGTCTTGACAGGGTGGATGTGAAGAAGATGTTTCCTCATGTGGGAGAATCTAGAACTAAGGGTCACTGTTTAAAAATAAGGTGTTGCCCATTTAAAACAAAGATGAGGCGAAATTATTTCATTCAGAGGGGCATGAGCCTTTGGAATTCTCTTCCTGAAAAGGTGGTGGAAGCATAGTCTTTGAATCTTTTTAAGGCAGAGGTGATAGATTCTTGGTAAGCAGGGGTGTGATAGGTTATCGGGGGGAGGTGGGATGCAGATTTCAGGTTACTATCAGATCCGCCATGATCTTAATAAATGGCAGAGCAGGCTCGATGGGCTGAATGGCCTACTGATCCTTGTTTGATTGCTTCTCCTTGCTTCCTCTGTTGAGGCTACAGCACAGGGCCAGGCCAGGCAGCTCAATTGGTCTCTGTCAGTATTTATGCTCCACATGAGCCTCCACCCACCCCTCTTCATCTACCCCCATCAGCATATCCTATTCATTTCTCACTCAGTATGTATCTAGCTTCCACTTAAATATATTCATGCTATTCACCAGAACCACTCGCTGTGGTAGCGAGTTCCACATTCTCTCCACTTGCTGGGTAAAGAGGTTTCTCATGAAATCCCTGTTGGATTATTGAACCCCTTCATCATCTGAAAGACTTACATCAGGTCACCCTTCAGTCTTCTCTTTTCTAGAGAAAAGCAGCCCCAGCCTTTCCTGAGGGTTAAATGCTCTCAGTTCTGGTATTATTCTTGTCAATCTTTGTTGCGCCTTCTCCAGTGCCTCTATTTCCTTTTTCTAAATGGAGATCACAAATGTTGACAGTACTCCCAGTGTAGTCTAACCATGGTTCGAAACAAGTTGAACATAACCTCCCTGCTTTTCAATTCTATCACCCTATATCTGGGCCCCACACTTTAGGAAAGATGTTAATTCTTAAGGAGCATGCAGAGGAGATTGATGAGAGTGGTACCATGGGTGAAGGGTTTGGAGGTAGATTCAGTGTTGGTTTTTAACAGAGTGTTGGATCATTATCTGAAGAGGAGAAATTGACAGGGTTATGGGGAAAAGGTGGGGGAGCGGCTCTGGGTGAGTTGCTCTTGCAGAGAGCTGGCACAGACACAATGGGTTGAATGGCCTCCTTCAGTGTTGGAACCATTCCATGATTCTAGAACACCAGCTCGCTGATTCTATTCAATACGACATGATGGAGGGTAGCACTCTCGCCTCTGAGTCAGGAGGTGGGGGGTTCGAATCCCCACTCCAGAGACTCAAGCCCCCATAATCCAGGGCCCACACTCCCTGTGCCAGTACTGAGGGAGAACCATCCTCTTGAAAGGACTGTCTTTCGAGTGAGACATTAACCCGAGGGCCCCGTCTGCCCTCTCAGGTGGATGTACAAGATTGAATGGTCACAATTGGAAGGAGAGCAGGAGTGGGAGTAGTTCACTCGGTTTAGTTTTAATTTTATGGTTAGGGTTTGTGTTCGGGTTTGGTTTAGGGCTATGGTTGGGCTTAGGGCTAGCTTTAAGTTTAGTGCATTGGTAGGGTTAGGGTTAGCTTTAGGATTAGGTTAGGGTTATGTTTAGAGTTTTGGTTAGGCTTAGGGTTAGATTTACAGTTATGGTTAGGTTTAGGGTTAGGTTTAGAGTTAGAGTTAGCCTTAGGGTTATGTTCTGGGTTAGGTTAGGGTTATGGCTAGGTTTAGAATAATGGTTAGGGTTAGGGTTGGGGCTAGGGTTAGGGTTGGGGCTAGGGTTAGGGTTAGATTTAGAATAATGCTTAGTTTTAGGGTTAGATTTAGGGTTATGGTTAGTTTTAGCATTAGGTTCAGGGTTAGGGTTAGCATAGTGTTATGGTTAGGCTTAGCTTTAGGGTTAGGGTTAGGTTAGAGTTAGAGTTCTAGTTAGGTATATGGTTAGATTTACAGTTATGGTTAGTTTTAGGTTTAGATTTAGGGTTATGCTCAGGGTTATGTTTAGGGTTTTGGTTAGTTTTAGAGTTAAATTTAGGGTTATGGTTAGGTTGAGGTTTAGATTTAGGGTTAAATTAGGGTTAGGTTAGGGTTAGGGTTTGGCTTAGAATAATGGTTAGGTTTAGGGTTATGGTTAGGTTCAGGGTTAGATTTAGGGTTATGGTTAGGTTTAGGGTTATGTTTATGTTTAGATTTAGGCTTAGGGTTAGGTTAGGGTTAGGTTTAGAGATATGGTTAGGTTTAGGGTTAGATTTAGGGTTATGGTTAGGTTTAGGGTTATGGTTAGGGTTGGATTACATTTAGGTGTAGGGTTAGATTTAGGGTTTGGTTAGGATTAGGGTTACGGTTACGGTTAGGGATGGATTTAGGGTTATTGTTAGGGTTAGGATTATGGTTAGGCTTTGGGATATGGCTATGTTTAGGGTTATCATTAGATTCACAACTAGGTTTAGGATTATGGCTATGTCTAGGGTTAGCGTTAGGTTTCTGGCTTGGTTTTGGTTAGGGTTAGGTGTGGGTTTAGGGTTTGCTTTAGGGTTAGGGTTAGGTTTATGGTTAGGTTTAGAGCTATGGTTATGTTTAGGGCTAGGTTTAGGATTAGTTTTAGTGATGATTAGAGTTAGGGTTAGGTTCAAGTTTAGGGTTAGGTTTACGATTAGGTTTAGGGTTATGTTTAGGGTTAGGGTTTAGAGTTAGGACAATAGCTAGGTTTAGGGTTAGGTTTATGGGTAGGTTTAGGGTTATTGTTAGGTTTAGAGTCAGGTTTATGTTTAGCTTTAGGGTCCGGTTTAGGGTTCGGGTTAGGGTTCAGATTAGGATTATAGTAAGGATAAGGGTTTGCCTTAAAGTTGAGATTAGGTTTAGGGGTATGGTTAGGTCTAGATTTAGGTTTAGGGTTATGATTAGTGTTAGGTTTAAGGTTATGTTTAGGGTTATGGTTAGGTTTAGAGTTAGGATTAGGTTTAAGGTTATGGTTAGGGCTAGCTTTAGAGATATGGTTATGCTTAGGGTTAGGTTAAGGTTAGGGTCAGGGTTTGTGTCTGGTTAGGTTCAGGGTTAGGTTTGGGATTATGGTTAGGTTTAGGGTTATGGTTAGGTTTAGGATTAGCTTTAGAGTTGGGTTAGGATTAGGGGTAATTTTGGGTTCATGGTTAGGTTTAGGGTTATTGTTATGTTTAGGGCTATGGTTAGGTTAGGATTATGTTCAGGGTTATGGTTAGGTTTAGGGTTAGATATAGGGTTATAGTTATGTTTAGGGCAAGGGTTAGCTTTAGGGTTAGGTTTCAGTTTAGGGTTAGCTTTAAGGCTATGGTTAGTTTTAGGTTTAGGTTGATGCTTAGATTTTGGAGCGAGTGCTACAGTCTCATCACTCTCTGGGTGGAGAAGTTTATTCTCTTAACCACCTTCTTGTCCCTTTTAATTCTTGCCTAATTTCTCAGCTTGATCTGCTGATCCTGGAATGGGGAAAAGGACAGAGAAAGGATGAGGCAACTGAGACTTCACATCACTTCTTTGAACACCAGGGCTCAGTCAGTCTCATACACTCACCTCTGAGTCTGAAGCTCGTGGGTTCAAGTCCCCACTCCAGAGACTCGAGTTGCCCATAATCAAGGGCTGATAATCATTCAGTCTTCAGCTGCCAGGTTCTGATGCTCTGGAATTCCCTCCCTTAACCCCTCCACTTCTCTCTCCCCCTTTAAGATTCTGCTTAAAACCTACCTTTTCTCATCTCGCTGATATCAAGGACTTGACAAACTGTGTGTCCAAAACAAAGCTGACTTATTTGATATTTATCTGGAATATTAAGCTCCAGCACAGTTACAGGGTGTATTAACATCATCAGAACATGCAAACATATGAGCAAAGAGCAGGAGGAGGCCATTCAGCTCCTCGAGCCTTCTCTGCCATTTAATAAGATCATGGCTGATCTGATAGTTACCTCAAATCTGCATCCTGCCTACCCTCAATAACCTATCGCCCTCTTGCTTACCAAGAATCTATCTACCTCTGCCTTTAAAATATTCAAAGACTCTGGGTTGAATTTTGCCGTCAGGGGGCGGGGCCCGGTGGCCGACGCATAAAATGACATGGATGACGTCAGGGGTCCCGCCCCATTTAAATTTCCAGGAAGGCAGGGGTACAGCAAAATCAGCTGCGGGTTCGCCCGCCTGTCAATGGGCAATTGAGGCCATTAACAGGATCATTGAAGCAATTAAAGGACCTGCCCGTCCAACCTTAAGGTTAGTGAGCAGGCCAGGAGACCCGGCGGACAATAGAATACACATGAAATCTCATCCTCAGGTGGGATGAGATTTCATGAGGAGTTTTAAAAAGTTTAATACATTTTGGTGTAATTTATGAACATGTTCCATCTCATGTCACATGAGGGGGACATGTTAAGGATTTTTTTTTCTATTTTTAATGTTTGTTAAAAGTGTAAGCGATCTCCCTGAGGCGGCACTGAGCCTCAGGGAGATGTGCGCTCTTTTGTGCACATGTGTGAAAGAGCGCATTCTCGCTTTTGGGGAATCCCCACCTGCACAGGGAGCGCATAGTGCTTCCCACTGGACGTCACGCTGGAAGGGCCTTAAATGGCCTGCCCATGTAAAGTGGCTGCGGTGCCCATTTTTCCAGCGGTTAACGGCTTCCCGCCTGCCGGAGATTGGGTCGGGCCCACCCACCCGGCAGGCAGAAAATTCTGCCCTCTTATTCCACTGTCTTTCCAGGGAGAGCATTCCAAAGGTTTGTGACCCTCTGAGAGAAAAAAAATTTTCCTCATCTCTGTCTTAAATGGGCGGCCCCTTATTTTAAAACATTGATCCCCTCGTTTTAATTTCTCCTTTAAGTGGAAACATCCTCTCCACATCCACCCTGTGAAGACCCCTCAGGGTCTGAAAGGTTCTTACTCAAGTCGCTTCTTACTCTTCTAAACTCCAACGAATACAAGCCCAGCCTGTCCAACCCTTCCTCATAAGACAACCCACCCATTCCAGGTATTAGCCTGGTAAATCTTCCCTGAACTGCTTCCAACACATTTACATCCTTCCTTAAATAAGGGTACCAATACAATCGACAGTACTCCAGATGCAGTCTCACTAGTGCTGTGTATAACTGAAGCATAACTTCCCTACTTTTGTATCAAATTCCCCTCGCAATAAATGATAATATTCTATTAGCTTTCCTAATTACTTGCTGTCCTTGCATTCTAGCCTTTTGCGATTCATGCACTAAGACACACAAATCCCTCTGCACGTCAGAGCTCTGCAATCTCTCATCATTTAGATAGTAAGCTTCTCTGACATTCTCCCTGCCAAAATGGACAATTTCAGATTTTCTCACAAACCCCAACTGTCAGAATGAACATGGTTCAGTCCTGGATGTGATTAACAGCAGCAATAACAGCAGAATCCAACCACTGCAGTCAAACATGAACTCACTGGTGTGTCAGGAGGTGGGACGAGTGAGTGAACTTTCAGTCTTTCTCTCGTGTCAACTCACTGGTGTATCAACAGGCTTGAGGATTGGCTGAAATCCTTCCCACACATGGAACATTTAAATGCCTCTCCCCAGTGTGAATTTGCAGCTTGGCTGACTGAGTGAATCCCTTCCGAGTTGGATCAGGTGACTGGTCTCTCTCTGATGTGAGCTCATTGATATGTTATCACGCTCAATGAGTGATTGAATCCCTTCCAACATTCAGAGAAGGTCAGTGGCCTCTCATGGTGTCTCAGTAGATGAGAGGAATCCCTCAACCTCTTCACATTTTGGGAGCGAGCAAAGGGCATCTCCACAGTGTGAACTTGTTAATGTCTAAGCAGGGTGGATGAGCAAAGGAATCCCTTCCCACACACGGAGCAGTTGAATGTCTTCTCCCCACTGTGACTGCATGGTTGAATTTCCAGCTTGGCTGCTTTCTCAAAGCCCATCCCACTGCCAAGTTTACATAGATCACCCCCTGTTGGGCTACAGTTGTCCATCACCAAGCTGGATGACCAATTGAAGCCTCACATTGATGGTTGAAAATTTTTCATTGATTAGACAAACAAAGCATTTATCATTCAGCATTCAAAGGCTGATGATAGTCAGGCCCTGATATGTTGATTAATGCTGTCAGGTCTTGATGTGATGTTTGGTTTGCGTTTCCGGTCTGCAAATCCTTCCTACTAATACACTGTAAAATCAGATTACAAACATACTACAAAAACAAAGGGTAGAAATCCAGGTAAAAACAAAAAACTGCGGATGCTGGAAATCCAAAACAAAAACAGAATTACCTGGAAAAACTCAGCAGGTCTGGCAGCATCAGCGGAGAAGAAAAGAGTTGACGTTTCAAGTCCTCATGACCCTTCAGTAGAACTGGGTGAATCAATGATTTTCCAGGTAATTCTGTTTTTGTTTGGGTAGAAATCCAGGACTGACGATTCCAGTTGTCATAGGACATCCTTCCTCCTCTCAAACGATAAATCTCTGACCCCTACATACTGCATTCCTCCCTATTGATTGTAGCTCTAATTCATCCTACTATCCTCCTCCTGCTTTTTCCCCAATTCTCCTCTCCTGAAGGTGCTGACTCTCAGGCTCAGTTTCACACTCACCGATTGCCTTCCCCAATATGTCACCCAAGTGTCTTAAATCTTTACACCTGAAGTTAACAAACGGTTTTGCTAACGGGACGTCAGAATCAAACCCAGTGACTACCCACATGTACGTTGTGTCAGGGCGGGGTCACTGCGCCCCCAACCCCCACTTTCCATCCCTGTCCCCGGAGTTTGGAGACTGGGCTCAGGATGGGTAATGGCGGCCGCAGAGCCCACAATCCACCGCACTGGGGAAAGAGCTCTATCCGCAGCGCGGGCGGGCGGCCTGGAACTGCGCATGTCTGAGGGAGAGAGGAAGCTGCGCATGTGCGAAGAATTGCGATTTCCATTGGGCAACCGCTCATTCGTCATTGGGTCAAAGAGTCTCCCGCTTCCACGAACACTTCCGCTGCCTCATTGTCTTCAGGCGGGAGATTGACTAATGGAAAGACTTGGAGGACCGGAAGGACTTTGGTCCTCCAGCTAATCAGAGCGCGGGCTTTGTGTGAATGAAGATTGAGCTTTACACAGGTTAAAACTTCCTCCTGTGTCCAACATCTGTGAGTAACACACTTCCTTTTTTCCCCCTTTCCATTTCTTTTCTCATTTTGGGGGCAAATTGTTGACTTGCAGGAACTGAAGGGAAAGGAAGTGAATCCAGCGAGGGTGCAGACTCTGGAAAGGTTGGCCCAGGTCTCTCTCTCTCTTAAAGACATTGACATCCTTTGCTCCCTCAGCTTGACACATTTATTTGTCTGGCTAAGAGGATGGTCTCTTACCTAACGTTCACAATTCAATGGGTGGTTTCCCCAGGAGATGACTGACATTTAAGGGGACAGTAAATTAATATTGGACAAAGATGTCTAGTGTTGTTATATGATATATATTTTATTATTTAAACTTCATTCATAATTATTTCTAGTCTTGTAATATATTAGTGTAGTTACATAATGTGCCTCCATTCATAGAGTCTTTGTGGCACAGGAGTCCATTCAGCAACTTGAGCCAACGCTGACTCTCTGCAGAGCAATACAACCAGTAATCAGTGTCAAACAGAAAGCGATGAGCATGATTCTGTCAGTCAGGTTGAATCAGCTGCTTCAGGAGAATTGGGAGGGTGTATATAAGGTGAAGCAGTGTGAGAATGGAGGGAGATTCACAACTTTTCAGCAATGACAGAAGGCAGAATGTTCCGTGGAAACTAGAATTGTCGGTTCTAAAATGTTTTCCTGTACTGATTTTGCAAACTCCTTTTACAGGATATCAGAAGGGGAGGATTTGCAAACAGAAATCTCAAACCAAACATCATGTCAAGATCTGACAGAGTCACGCAGTTTAATGAGACTTGAATATCATCGGCCGTTGAATCTAGAAGAAGCAATGTTTGTCTGTTCTATCTGCTTCAGAAGATTTTAAACATCAGTGTGACTGGACAAGCACCAAGACACACACATCCGAGTGACTGTTCCAGTGCACTGACTGTCAAGGAGCATCAACCAGGTAAACAGACTGATTTGACATTGCAATGTAGAGAGACCGTAAAAGTGTTTTGATTGTGGACGAGGATTCAACTGATCATCGAATCTGGAGAGACACAAGGACACCTGCACCATGGGGAAAACGTGGAAATGTGAGGACTGTGGGAAGGGATTCACATCCCCCTCGAAGCTGGAAATTCATCGGCGCAGTCACACTGGGGAGAGGCCGTTCACCTGCTCTGTGTGTGGGAAGGAATTCAGTCAGTTATCCAACCTTCTGACACACCAGCCAGTTCACACCACGGAGAGGCCATTCTCCTGCTCTGAGTGCGGGAAGGGATTCACTCGGTCATCCCACCTGCAGACACATCGGAGGGTTCACACCGGGGAGAGGCCATTCACCTGTTCAGAATGTGGGAAGGGTTTCACTCAGCCATTCAACCTACTGACACATCAGTGAGTTCACACCAGAGAGATGCCATTCGTCTGCTCTGAGTGTGGGAAGGGATTCAGCCAGTTATCCAGCCTGCACACACACCAGCGAATTCACACCGGGGAGAGACCATTCACCTGCCCTGGGTGTGAGAAAGGATTCAGTGATTCATCTGCCCTGCGAAAACACAAGCGAGTACACACTGGGGAGAGGCCATTCACCTGCTCTGAATGTGGGAAGGCATTCACTCAGTCATCTGACCTGCAGACACATAGGTGGGTTCACACCCGAGAGACACCGTTCTCCTGTTCTGAGTGTGGGAAGCAATTCACTCGGTTATGTAGCCTACAGACACACCGGTGGGTACACACGGGGGAGAGACTGTTTAACTGCTCTGAGTGTGGGAAGCGCTTCACTCAGTCATCCAGTCTGCTGAGACACCAGCGAGGTCACACTGGGGAGAGGCCATTCACCTGCTCTGAGTGTGGGAAGGGATTCACTCAGTCATCTGACCTGCTGACACACCAGCGAGGCCACACTGGAGAGAGGCCATTCATCTGTTCTCTATGTAGGAAGGGATTCATTCATTTATCCAGCCTGCTGAGACACCAGCGAGTTCACAAGTGATTCCAAGGGTTGTATTCTGCTGTTATTGCTGCTGTTAATCACATCCAGGACTGAACCATGTTCATTCTGACAGTTGGTGAAGTAGGAGGGTCGGAGGTTTTCTTTCTGCTGGACTGACCGGTCTCACGACTTTGCTTCCGGTGGCTGATGCTTTTTGAGCCTGGGAGTGCACATTTCCACAGAAATGATCCACAAAAGCTGATGAAGTACATTTATTTTATCCTGGATAGTAAATAGTGTTTTTCCTACCACTACTGGTAGATCTAAAATAAATACATTTGTCTCTGTTCCATTGAGTCTACAACACAGGGCCAGGCCAGTCAGCTCAATTGGTCTCTGTCTGTATTTATGCTCCACATGAGCCTCCACCCACCCCTCTTCATCTCCGCCCATCAGCATATCCTTCTGTTCCTTTCTCCCTCATGTATGTATCTAGCTTCCCCTTAAATGTATTCATGCGATTCACCTGAACCACTCGCTGTGGTAGTGAGTTCCACATTCTCACCAATCACTGGGTAAGGAGGTTTCTCATGAAATCCCTGTTGGATTATTGAACCCCATCAACATCTTAAAGACTTCCATCAGGTCACCCTTCAGTCTTCTCTTTTCTAGAGAAAAGCAGCCCCAGCCTTTCCTGAGGGTTAGATGCTCTCAGTTCTGATATTATTCTTGTGAATCTTTGTTGCCCCTTCTCCAGTGTCTCTATTTCCTTTTTCTAAATGGAGATCATAGATGTTGACAGTACTCCCAGTGTAGTCTAACCATGGTTCGAAACAAGTTAAACATAACCTCCCTGCTTTTCAATTCTATCCCTCTAGAATGGAAGCCTTTTTCTGGGCCCCACACTTTAGGAAAGATGTGAAGTTCTTAGAGAGGGTGCAGAGGAGATTTACGAGAATGGGACCAGGGATGAGGGACTTCAGTCAGTTGGAGAGACTGGAGCAGCTGAAATTGTTCTTTTTAAATCACAGTTATTAGGGTAGAGAAGGAGTCCATTCAGCACATCGTGTCCATGCGGCTCACTGCAGAGCAAACCAGTCAGTTCCATTGCCTCGTTCTATCCCTGTCACCCTTAAAATTTATTTCCCTCAACTGCCCATTCAGTTTCCTTTGGAAACCGTTCACTGTCTCTGCTTCCACCCACCTCTCAGACAGCGAGTTCCAGGTCATCACCACTCACGGTGTAAAAACGTTCCTCATCAAATCCCCCCGATGTCTTTTCATTTTCATTCTTTCATGGGTGTCTGTGGCTAGGCCAGCATTTATTGCCCATCCCGAATTGCCCTTGAGAAGGTGGTGTTGAGCTGCCATCTTCAACCGCTGCAGTCCATGTGGTGTAGGTAGGGTAGTGCTGGGAGGGTGGGAGTTCCAGGATTTGACCCAGCGATAGTGAAGGAACAGTGATGTAGATATATCTCCTGTACAAAACCTTAAATCTGTGTTCCCCTCGTCCTTTACCATCAGTGAATGGGAACAGCTTTTCTTTATCCACCTTATCTAAACCTGTCATAATCTTGTACACCTCTATTAAATCTCCCCTCAACATTCTTTGATCCAAGGAGAACAACCCCAGCTTCTCCAATCCCTGGAGCCATTCTGGTAAATCTCCTCTCCACCCTCTCAGGGACCCTCACATCCTTCCTAAAGTGTGGTGACCAGAACTGGACTCAATACTCTAGTTGTGGCCTAACCAGAGCTTTATAAAGGTTCAGCAAAACTTCCCTGCTTTTGTTCTCAACCCCTCTATTTCTGAAGCCCAAGATCCCATGTGCTTTGCTAATTCCTCTCACTCTGTCTACCACCTTCAATGATGTCTGCACATGACCCCCCAGGTCCCTCTGTCCCTGCTCACTCTTTAGAACTGTGCCATTAAGTCTATATTTCCTTTTCCTCTCCCTACCCCCTCTGCCAAATTACATCACCTCCCACTTGTCTGTATTAAATTCCATCTGCCACTTCAGAGAATGTTAAAGGGAGATTTAAGTGTTAAACTAAACATACAGAGAAGGGGAGGCACTGCTTTCTTTAATATGTCACCCACAATGAAGACGATCCCCTCCCTTTCAATGCACACGAGGCTCATAGAGCACAGAAGGAGGCCGTTTGGCCCATCGTGCTCCTGCTGGCTCTTTGAAAGAGCTGTCCAATTAATCCCATCGCCCTGCAATTTTCTTTTCCTTTCAAGAATCTGTCCCATTCTCTTCTGAAAGATACAGTTGAATTTGCTTCCAGCGCATTTTCTGGCAGTGAATTCCAAATCACCACAACTCACTGTGCATTTTAAAACAAAACAAAAAATTCCTCATCTTGGATGTGGTGTGTTTGGATGTTCAAAAAGTGTTTGGAAAGGTTAAAGAAGCGGTTCACACACAAAATCAGCTCTCAATCTCTATGAATGATTTCGATGAGGGACCGAGTGTAATATATGCAAGTTTGCTGACAATTAAACAAGGACTTGCATTTCTATAGCGCCTTTCATGACCACAGGATGTCCCAAAGCGCTTTAGAGCCAATGACGGACTTTTGAGGTGTTGTCACTGTTGTAATGCCAATTTACACACAGCAAGATCCCACACACAGCAATGGGACAATGACCAGATGATCTGTTTTTAGTGATGTTGATTGAGGGATGGATGTTGACCAGGACACCGGTGATAACTCCCCTGCCCTTCTTCAAAATAGTGGCTTTGGGATCTTTTGTATCCACCTGAGAAGCAGACAAGGCTGGCATTTTAACATCTCATTCGAAAGAAGGTTGCACTTTCAGTGCAGGCACTGGGAATGTTGGCTTTGATTTTTGTCGTCAGGTCTCTGGTGTGGGATTTGAACCCACAGCCTCTTGACCCAGAGGTGGGAGTGTTACCCATTAAGCCATGGCTGACACTATAGACAATACAATGTTAGAAACGGAAAGTTACCCTTTGCCACCAGTGTCTAAATCTAATACTAAAATCCCCAGTATAAATAACAAGTGTTTGAGTGACAAATGTTGAAGTGTTGGTTTAGAGCCACAAGTTTCGAATTCCCATTAGAGCCTCCAGCACCTTTCTATCTCTCTATTGCTCGTGTCAATGACAGCCAGGCGACAGAGCTGAGAGCTGAATTTAGCTGAGAATAACGGGGCCTGCGCCCCAGTTGGGAAACTGCCATGAGCATCACACTGACAGAGAGACAGGAAGGTGCTGGAGGACTGACTGGGAAATGGGCCTCCAACCAATCAGGGCACGGGAGGGTGTGACCGGGGCTGGTGGTGACCTGACCCCCGGGGTTTAGTGCCCCTGTGTCAGAAGCGGGCAGTCATGGGAACAGGGTACAGAGGAGCCGAAGAGAAACCATTTGGGTCAAGAACATTGTGCACATTCTTTTACTCTGATTGTCTGTGATCCTCGAGTAATTTTCTGTTCGTCTTTTTAACCATGTTCAATTTCATTAATAAACTTTTATCAGTAAAAATATTTGATTTTTATGGGCTTTTCACGATTAGATATCTGTACTTTAGGGAAAGTGGGTGAAAGGGGTTGGCAGGCTCTTTAACAGAAAGTGACTCCCTCTAAGGTAATTGGCAAAGGAGCCAGAGGGGGAGATGAGATTTTATTTTTGACTCAGCGATGTCAGAAAATGGGGTTCAGGGAGTCAATTAACCCTTTATCCCCTTTTCCCAAACTCTGAAATGATTCACAGTGATAACCCTTATTGGTGACAGTGGTTAGATTTTATTCAGTATAAATAAGACCTGACACATGCTCATGTCTGAGCAGTAGTATCAAAGTGCAGCAGCATTACCATTACACTCTGGGTAGAAGCACCATCTCCATGTAAATGCTCCCTGGTCTGTCCCAGATGCCATGGCACCAGTCAATGCAATATGTAAAACCTCTACAAATCTCAGTGTTCGGGGAATCCCCTCTGATACTTTTTTACATCACAAAGTCTATGGAGAGTGATTTAACCCAATCATTGCTGAGCTAACATTTGAACGGACCAATTACGAAACCTGTCATTGAACCATCTGTACCCGCCCAAGCCACGTCAAACTCTCAAACAATTGGCTTCCCACGCTCCGTCCCCGGTACAGGGAGTCAGCATTCCCATGCCAAGCAGTGAAAACGTGGCCTTGACACTCAGGTGTTGTCTAGGATTCAAGGCACTCTTGTTTTCTCTGTCCTCTGGGAGCTGTTCATCTCCCTGTTCCCACATAGCAAGTCATCTGTTCTCAGCTCTGCCAGATTTCTGCTGAAGTTTGGCCCCTTTTACACCTTTTGGTTTTCAAATGTGATTTTCCTTAAAAAAAATGTTCAGAGACAAATGATAGAAATATCTCCCAGAGAAATCTATCAACTTATTCATCTCATCTACACCTCCCTGACTTTCACTAGAATGTAGGTGGATACCAGATTGATACATTCCACTGATCACCCGGGTGAGTTACTCCAATTCCTTTACTGTCCAATACAATATATTCATCATATCTTTAAAACAGAAATCAAACATTCCCAATTGATTTCAGGCATTAACATCTTTGATCTCTTTATTGTAGACATCAGGCTGAGGTTGATCTCCTTGGAGCAAAGGAGGTTGAGGGGAGATTTGATAGAGGTGTACAGGATTCTGCCAGGTTTAAATAAGGTGGACAAAGAAAAGCTGCTCCCATTCGCTGATGGTACAAAGATGAGGGGGGACACAGATTTAAGGTTTTGGGCAGGAGATGCAGGGGGGATGTGAGGAAGAATATTTTCACACAGTGAGTGGTAATGACCTGGAACTTGCTGTCTATGAGGGGGGTGGAAGCAGAGACGATGAACAATGTCACAAGCCAATTGGATGGGCATTTGTGGGAAATATGGACCTGTTGGGCTGAATGGCCTCCTTGTGTGTCCTAATGACTCCATGATTCAGAAAGACAGAAATTTCAGCTGCTCCAGTCTCTCCAACTAACTGAAGTCCCTCATCCCTGGTGTCATTCTCATCAATCTCCTCTGCTCCCTCTCTAAGAACATCATATCTTTCCTAAAGTATGGGGCCCAGATTTTGGATTCCATTCTAGAGGGATAGAATTGAAAAGCAGGGAGGTTATGTTCAACATATTTTGAATCATGGTTAGATAACACTGGAGAAGGGGCAACAAAGATTCACAATAATAAAACTAGAACTGAGAGCATTTAACCCTCAGGAAAGGGTGGGGCTGCTTTGCTCTAGAAAAGAGAAGACTGAAGGGTGACCTGATGGAAGTCTTTAAGATGATGAAGGGGATCAATAATCCAATAGGGATTTCATGAGAATCCTCTTTACCCAGCGAGTGGTGAGAATGTGGAACTCGCTACCACAGCGAGTGGTGAGGTGAATAGCATGAATACATTTAAAGCGAAGCTAGATACATACATGAGGGAGAAAGGAATAGAAGGATATGCTGATGGGGGGAGATGAAGAGGGGTGGGTGGAGGCTCATGTGGAGCATAAATACTGACAGAGACCAATTGAGCCGACTGGCCTGGCCCTGTGCTGTAGACTCAATGGAACAGAGACAAACGTATTTACTTTAGATCTACCTGTAGCGGTTGGAAAAACACTATTTACTATCCAGGAGAAAATAAATGTACTTCACCAGCTTTTGTGGATCATTTCAGTGGAAACGTGCACTCCCAGGCTCAAAGAGCATCAAATCAAAGTCGTGAGACCGGCCAGTCCAGCAGAAAGAAACCCTCCGACCCTCCCACTTCACCAAGTGTCAGAATGAACATGGTTCAGTCCTGGATGTGATTAACAGCAGCAATAACAGCAGAATCCAACTCCTGTAATCACTCGTGAACTCGCTGGTGTGTCAGCAGGTTGGATGATTGAGTGAATCCCTTCCCACACACACAACAGATGAATGGTTTCTCCCCTGTATGAACTCGCTGGTGAGAAAGCCGGGTGGATGACTGTGTGAGTCCTTTCCCACACACAGAGCAGGTGAATGGCCTCTCGTCGGTGTGAACTTGCTGGCGTAACTGGAGCTTGGATAACTGAACGAATCCCTTTCCACCCTCAGAGCAAGTGAATAGTCTCGCCATTGTGAACTGGCTGGTGTGTCAGCAGGTGGGATAACTGATTAAATGCCTTGCTACACTCAGAGCAGCTGAATGGCCTCTCGCCGGTGTGAACTCGCTTGTGTTTCTGCAGATTGGATGAATTAGTAAATCCCTTCTTACACTCAGAACAGATGAATGGTCTCTCCCCGGTGTGAACTCGCTGGTGTGTCTGCAAATTCGATAACTGAGTGAATCCCTTCCTGCATGCAGAGCAGGTGTACAGACTTTTCCCAGTGTGAACTCGCTGGTGCATCAGCAGGTTGGATGAATCACTGAATCCCTTCCCACACTCAGGGCAGGTGCACGGCCTCTCCCTGGTGTGACTGCGTCGATGAATCTCCAGCTCAAGGGGCTTTGAATCCCTTCCCACCATCCCTACATTTCCATGGTTTCTCCATGGTGCGCATGTCCTTGTGTATCTCCAGATTCAATGATCAAAGGCAGCTTCATCCACACACAAAGCACACGTGTGGTCTCTCCCTACGTGAATGGGGCATTGGTTTTTCAGCCTGTGTCTGGTTAAAGCTCTTTCCACAGTCAGTGCACTGGAACACTCACTCGGGTGCTTCTCTCTCGGTACTTTTCCAGTCACACTGAGGCTTAAAACCTTTTGAAGCAGACAGAACAGACAAACATTTCTCCTGCTCGGTTCAAAGGGCCAGTGATATTCAAGGCCCAATTAATCAAATGACTCTGTCAGATCTTGAAGTGAAGCTTGATTTGAGATTTCTGTCTGCAAATCTTCCCCTTCTAATATCCTGTGGAAGGAATTTACAAATATCATCACTGTCAAATATAAATCTCCGTCCCATACACTTGCCCTCCATTCTCATTCTGCTGTACCTAATACACACCCTCCCAATTCTCCTGAAGGTGCCGATTCATGCTGATCGGCAGATCCATGGTCACTTTTTCCTGTCCTGGACACAGTGACCTGAAAATCTTAGGCAGGCTGCTAACCTAAATATCTATGTATAGAAATATATATGTATATTTACTGATTAGCAATACAGAGAGGTTGAGGTGAAACTTTAATTCTGCAGCACGTGCTTATGGCCTGGAACTCACTGCCTATGAGGGAGGTGGAAGCAGAGAGAATGAATGATTCCAAAATGAAACTGGATGGGGCCCTTGAAGGAAATAAATTGGGATGTGATTCAGCATGGACTCGAGTTGCTGAATATACTCTTTCTCTGCAATGACTCTGACTGGAAATATATAACTGTAGCTACAATACATTATAAACCAACAATTAAGAATAAATTAAGTTTATAAATCCTTAAATGCTATATGGACAAGGCATCAAACAACAACTAGACATTCCTTGTTCCAGTCCTACTCCGGCCCCCTTCCACAACTCTTTCTCTGGTACATCGATGATTACTTCGGTGCCGCTTCATGCTCTCGTCGGGACTTGGAAAAATTTATTAATTTTGCTTCCAATCTCCACCCCTCCATCATTTTCACGTGGTCCATCTCTGACACTTCCCTTCCCTTCCTTGACCTCTCTGTCTCAATCTCTGGTGATAGACTGTCCACCAATATCTATTACAAACCCACCGACTCCCACAGCTACCTTGACTACAGCTCCTCACACCCCGCTTCCTGTAAGGACTGCATCCCATTCTCTCAGTTCCTTTGCCTCCGTCGCATCTGTTCCGATGATGCCACCTTCAAAAACAGTTCCTCTGACATGTCCTCCTTCTTCCTTAACCGAGGTTTTCCACCCATGGTTGTTGACAGGGCCCTCAACCATGTCCGGCCCAACTCCCGCGCATCCGCCCTCACGCCTTCTCCTCCCTCCCAGAAACATGATAGGGTCCCCCTTGTCCTCACTTATCACCCCACCAGCCTCCACCATTTCCGCCAACTCCAGCATGATGCCACCACCAAACACATCTTCCCTTCACCCCCCCTATCGGCTTTCCGTAGGGATCGTTCCCTCCGGGACACCCTGGTCCACTCCTCCATCACCCCCTACTCCTCAACCCCCACCTATGGCACCACCCCATGCCCACACAAAAGATGCAACACCTGCCCCTTCACTTCCTCTCTCCTCACCGTCCAAGGGCCCAAACACCCCTTTCAAGTGAAGCAGCATTTCACTTGCATTTCCCCCAACTTAGTCTACTGCATTCGTTGCTCCCAATGTGGTCTCCTCTACATTGGAAAGACCAAACGTAAACTGGGCGACCGCTTTGCAGAACACCTGCAGTCTGTCCACAAGAATGACCCAAACCTCCCTGTCGCTTGCCATTTTAACACTCCACCCTGCTCTCTTGCCCACATGTCTGTCCTTGGCTTGCTGCATTGTTCCAGTGAAGCCCAACGCAAACTGGAGGAACAACACCTCATCTTCCGACTAGGGACTTTACAGCCTTCCGGACTGAATATTGAATTCAACAACTTTAGGCCGTGAGCTCCCTCCCCCAGCCCCACCCCCTTTCTGTTTCCCCCTTCCTTTTTTTTTCCAATAAATTATATAGATTTTTCTTTTCCCACCTATTTCCATTATTTTTAAATATCTTAAAATCTTTTATGTTCTCCCCACCCCCACTAGAGCTATACCTTGAGTGCCCTACCATCCATTCTTAATTAGCACATTCGTTTATATAATATCACCAACTTTAACACCTATGTGTTCTTTTGTTCTATTGTTGGTGACATCTTTTGATGATCTGGTTCTATCACTGCTTGTTTGTCCCTACAACCACACCCCCCCTCCACTTCTCTCTCTCTCTCTCTCTCCACCCCCCCCCCCCAACACACCTTAAACCAGCTTATATTTCAACTCTTTCTTGGACTCGAACTCAAGTTCTGTCGAAGGGTCATGAGGACTCGAAACGTCAACTCTTTTCTTCTCCGCCGATGCTGCCAGACCTGCTGAGTTTTTCCAGGTAATTCTGTTTTTGTTTTGGATTTCCAGCATCCGCAGTTTTTTTGTTTTTATAACTAGACATATCCCCGTCTTATATTCATTTACTGCCCCCTTAAATGTCAGCCATCTCCAGGGGAAATCATCCCTTTAATAATGAACATTAGGAAAGAGACCATCCTTTTAGCCAGACTAATAAATGTGTTAAGCTGAGGGACCAAAGGATGTCAATGTCTTTAAGAGAGAGAAAGAGACCTGGGCCAACCTTTCCAGAGTCTGCACCCTCCCAGGATTCACTTCCTTTCTCTTCACTTCCTTTCTCTTCAGTTCCTGCAAGTCAACAATTTGCCCCCAGAATGAGAAAAGAAATGGAAAGAGGAAAACATTGATTTCTTCACAGATGTTGCCCAGAGGAGGAAGTTTCAGTCTGAAGCTCATTGTCCAACTTCCGAGTGGTGACGTCCACAATGGATCGCTGCCTGAATCAGCCAATAGGAATCACTCTGCTCCGCGGTGACGTCCTCGGGTTCCAGTCTGTAGGCCAGGCGCGCGGACATGGGAGCTCCGCCCCCACCAATTGTTCCCCCTCCCCCTCCACCTCCACCTCCTCGAGCCAAGGTTTCCAGGCAACCGGTTGACGGCACCGGCCAGAGCAAGAAGCCGCTCAGTTAACTGGGGAGAGGGGAAGCTGCGCATGTGCGGGAGAGAGCCCGCCCCCTTCCCTTCATTTTGAGGGATTGACCAAAGGGCAGAGCTGGAGGAGCGGAAGGACTCTGATCCTCCAGCCAATCAGAGCGCGGGCTTTGTGTGAACGAAGATTGAGCTTCACAGACGAAAACTTCCTCCTGTGTCCAACATCTGTGAGTAAAACACTTTCTTTTCTCCCCCTTTCCATTTCTTTTCTCATTCTGGGGGCAAATTGTTGACTTGCAGGAACTGAAGGGAAAGGAAGTGAATCCAGGGAGGGTGCAGACTCTGGAAAGGTTGGCCCAGGTCTCTCTCTCTCTTAAAGACATTGGCATCCTTTGCTCCCTCAGTTTTGCAATTTGTACTTATTACGAGAAGCTGTGTGCACTGAATTCAGAAACAAGGAGTCCACTAAGACCTTTAGAGATTTTAAACATGAAATTAAAATATTTATTAACAAAATAAAAGATTTCAAGCAAATACATATGATTATAATTACTTAATACTATAACATATCCTAAAATTCCTAATAAAACTGACGCTAAATTACACACCCTCTTTAGTGCAACATCCAATAGATTTTAAATTTAAAAAACAAGTCAGCAAGTTACCACTGTACACACTTGACAGAGGAATTGGAAAAGCTTGTCTCCAACTTTAGTTACAGGACAAAACAATCTCCGCAGTTTTTTTGTTTTTAGTTACAGGACACAGTTGACTTATGCACAAATGGGTGGAGGCTTCCTGAAGGCTGTTTCACACACTCCTGCTCGATCTTACATGGCCCCCCAACATTGCCTTCTCTTCTCCTTCATTCTCCTTCATATATGTTTGTCTCTTTAATATGTAAATTCCATTGTTCCATAGGTCTTTAGAACTTTACCTTTCCCAGACTATAACAATCTTTCATGTTGCCAATATTGTCAGTAACCTTTGGGAAAAATGAACACACTGCTTAGCCTTGCTTATCTGGCTGATTGCAAAAACACTAACAGCCGTCGAAATCTAAACAACCCCGTCACTTATATATAAATGCAAATTCCCTTCACACCTTACATGCTATGACCCCATCGACGTTTACTCATTAGCATTTCAAGTACATTTTTACACCTAACTTCATTTGATAATTTCAATTATTATACTTTTGTAATGGGGGACACTTTAGATATATTATTGATAGTTTTGTAATAAAGATCATTTGTTACCCTTCTAGTCTTGGAGGACAGTACTATAGCTAGTTAATATATTTCCAATGATGGAGTAATTCTGACACAGAAGGAGTCCATTTGACAACTCGAATCCATACCAACTTTCTGTAGAGCGATCCAGTCAATCCCATTCCCCTGCATGTTCATTTCCTTCAAGTGTCAATTCAATTTCATTTTGAAATTATTGATCGTCTCTAGAACCATAAGACCATAGGAGCAAAAGTTAGGCTATTCGGCCCATCGAGTCTGCTCCGCCATTCATTTATGGCTGATAAGTTTCTCAACCCCATTCTCCCGCCTTCTCCCTGTAACCTTTGATCCCCTTACCAATCAAGAACCTATCTCTCTCAGTCTTAAATACACTCAATGACTTGACCTCCACAGCCTTCTGTGGCAATGAATTCCATAGATTCACCACTCTCTGACTAAAGAAGTTTCTCTTCATCTCTGTTCTAAAAGGCCTATCCTTTACTCTGAGGCTGTGGCCTCGGATCCCAGTCTCTCCTACTAATGGAAACATCTTCCCCACGTCCACTCTATCCAGGCCTTTCAGTATTCTGTAAGTTTCAATCAGATCCCCCCTCATCCTTCTAAATTCCATCCAGTATAGAACCACCACCCTCATAGGCAGTGGCTTCCAGGTCATCACCACTGGCTGTTGAAATAAAGTTCTTCCCTGCACCAGCATGTGTCTCTAATCATATAATAGATTCCTGTGTGTTAAACACATTTTTGGTGCAGTAATGTTGGGTGTATCTTAGGTGCAGCAGAGTGAGAATGGAGCGAGTGTGTGGGATGGAGATTACCTGCTTTTGGGGAATGAGAGAGGAAAGAATGTTTCATAGAAATTAGAATTGTCTGTTCTGAATTTCTATCCTGTACTAACAATAATGTTTGTAAACTCCTTTAGCAGGATATTAGAAGGGGAGGATTTGCTGACAGAAATCTCAAACCAAACATCATGTCAAGATCTGACAGACTCACTCGACTCATCGGGACCTGAATATGATCAGCCTTTGAATCTAGAAGGAGAAATGTTTGTCTGTTTTGTTTTCTTCAAAAGGTTTTAAACATCAGTGTGTCTGCAAAAGCATGAGACACACACACCCCGAGTGAGAGTGTTCCAGTGCACTGACTGTGGAAAAATCTTTAACCAGTTTCTCAGCTTGAGAAAAACATCACCATTCAAAGCGGCGAGAGACCGTACACGTGTTCTGTGTGAGTACGAGGCTTCAACTGATCATAGAACCTGGAGAGACACAAGGACACGAACACCATGGAGAAACCGTGGAAATGTGGGGACTGTGGGAAGGGATTCAGATCCCCATCTGCATTGGAAACTCACTGGCGCAGTCACACTGGGGAGAGGCCATTCACCTGTTCTGAGTGTGGGAAGGGATTCACTCAGTCATCTCACCTGCAGACACACCAGCGAGTTCATACTGGGGAGACACCGTTCACTTGCCCTGAGTGTGGGAAGGGATTTAGTCAGTTATCCAGCCTGCAATCACACCAGCGAGTTCACACTGGGGAGAGACCATTCACCTGTTCTGAATGTGGGAAGAGATTCACTAATTCATCCCACTTGCAGAGACACCAGCGAGTTCACACTGGGGAGAGGCCGTTCACCTGCTCGGAGTGTGGGAAGGGATTCAGTGATTCATCCCCCCTGCTGATGCACAAGCGAGTTCACAGTGGGGAGAGGCCGTTCACCTGCTCTGAGTGTGGGAAGGGATTCACTCGGTCATTCTACCTGCTGTCACACCAGCGAGTTCACACCGGGGACTGGCTTGTCTGTTCTGAATGTGGGAAGAGATTCACTCGGTCTTGCGATCTGCTGGCACACCAGCGAGTTCACACTGGGGAGAGGCCGTTCATCTGTTATGTGTGTGGAAAGGGATTCCCTCGGTCATCCACCCTGCAGACACACCAGCGAGTTCACACCGGGGAGAGGCCGTTCATCTGTTCTGAGTGTGGGAAGGGATTCACCCGGTCATCCGACCTGCAGAAACACCAGCGAATTCACACTGGGGAGAGGCCGTTCACCTGTTCTGAGTGTGGGAAGGGATTCACTCGGTCATCTCATCTGCTGGTACACCAAAGAGTTCACACCGGGGAGAAGCCATTCACCTGCTCTGAGTGCGGGAAGGGATTCAGTGATCCATCCACCCTGCTGAGACACCAGCGAATTCACACGAGGGAGAGGCCGTTCGCACGCTCTGAGTGTAGGAAGAAATTCACTTGTTCATCCGAGCTGCTGACACACCATGACAGTCACACTGATTAGAGACCTTTTAGATGCTCTGACTGTGATTGTCGATTATGTCAATTGAGGTTAAGTATATGCAGGTGGACATCATGGATTGGATAGTTACTTGAGCATATATAAAAAGACCCTTATTGACAGAGTGGAGTCGAGTCAGAAGGTATATACCCATAATGTTTCACTCAGTGAATAAATCTATACCTAGTAAAGATTGGCTCCGGTTTCTTCCTCCACCATCAGGTTCTTAGGATTATAACATGGTAGCAGAGAATGCATGTTTAATGGTGAAGGTTGGAAACTAAAGGAAAATAAAACTTCACACCGAAACTTACAACCTTAGTAGCTTTTGTGAGAAATGGCTGAAAGCAAGTGCAAATTGTCAGGGTCTGATTACCCGCCGATGTTCTCGGAGTCTGAGCCACACGACCAGTGGAAGAATGAAGTGGATATGTGGACACGGGTTACGTCTCTACCAAGGAGGAAACAAAATCTGGTCTTGGCATTGTCACTTACCAACAAAAGTAAAATCAGAAGCAAAGTATTTAGTGAGCTGGATGCCCGTCTGTTGGATACTGATGAAGGTTTGGATCTTTCTATTCGGGTTCATTGATGAGATTTGCAAGAAAGATGATCTACTGGATGCGAATGAAGCATAGTTGGCCTTTGACAGGTTTCAAATGAGGGTGAAAGCATCTTTAGCAGATCTGGATAAAACAACAAAAGACAGGATTGGAACAGCATTAATAGGTGAATGAACCCCAGGAATGACCAGGGAACAATTAACAGGTGTTTTCAGGTCTGACTCAAAATATCATTATGTGATGAACTGCCCAAAGTGGAAAATCAGGGTCTTCGAAGTGACACATGATGCAGAGAATTCTGAGGCTGAAGATTATGATGATGATCACTCTGAAGGAATTGTTGTAGTCACAAGGAGATTTGGTCCAGTGATGAGTGTGTTAGTCACAGACTCATTCAACTGTGCTGTGTTAGACAGTGGCTACACCTCGACAGTATGTGGATTAGATCGGTGAAAATGTTACCCAGATTCACCTTGTACTGAGGATCGACACAAGGTTAAGGAGTGTGAAAGTTCTACTTGTGCTGGTTTGGTGATGTCAGTACGTTGTAGTCGTTAAAAAGAATGGGGATTCCTTGCAAAATAACTGGAGTCAGCCTCTTTATCAGTGTTAACTGTTAGAATTCACCTCGATGACACATTTGTGTAATTAATAAGGCTTATATTATCAAATTGTATGTATGTAAGCTTAACGATGAACAGTCTTCAGTTGCCTGGCTCTTTAAGTTCCAATTACTGTAATGTAGTTTTAAGTAAATAAAAACTGGTGTTAAGGTCAGGAAGGGGTCAGAGCACCAGGTGTTCCAGGACACCCTGTTTAGATACAAGTTATAGTTCACAGTTAGAAGGGACTCCAAGCTGACTGGCTCAATTTGTTGTGGGGAAATGAGGAACACTTTTCCCATTGGCTGAGTCACAAATATTTGTTTAAGAAGTTGTTAGTTTTGTTGAACAACTGCCCCAACATGGGTTAAATGTAACAAAGTTACCTTCAAAAAGGTCCATTTGGTACCTCGAGTCCATGCCGACTCTCTGCAGAGCGATCCAGTCAGTCCCATTCCCCCTCTATATCCCTGTATCAACAAAGAACAAAGAAAAGTACAGCACAGGAACAGGCCCTTCGGCCCTCCAAGCCTGCGCTGATCATATTGCCCGTCAACTAAAACATTTTGCACTTCCGGGGTCCGTATCCCTCTATTCCCGTCCTATTCATGTATTTGTCAAGCTGCCTCTTAAACATTAATATCATCCTGCTTCCACCACCTCCTTTAGCAGCAAATTCCAGACGCATTACCCTCTGTGTAAAAAACTTGCCCCTCACATCACCTTTGTAGTTTTCTCTCACCTTAAATCTATGTCCCTTAGTAATTGACTCTTCCACCTTGGGGAAAAGCTTCTGACTATCTACTCTGTCCATGCCACTCATAATTTTGTCAACTTCTGTCAAGTCACCCCTCAATCTCCGTCGCTCTAGTGAGAATAATCCGAGTTTCTCCAACCTCTCGTCATAGCTAATAACCTCCAGACCAGGCAGCAACCTCCTCTGCACCATCTCCAATGCCTCCACATCCTTCTGGTAATGTGGTGACCAGAATTGCACGCAATATTCCAAGTGTGGCCTAATCAAGGTTCTATACAGCTGCAGCATGACTTCCTAGCTTTTATACGCCTGCCAATGAAGGCAAGCATGCCATATACCTACCTGACTACTTTATCCACCTGCGTTGCCACATTCAGTGACCTGTGGACCTGTACACCTAGATCCCTCTGCCTGTCGATGCACTTAAGGGTTCTGCCATTTACTGTGTAATTCCTGCCTGTATTAGACCTTCCAAAATGCAATTCCTCGCTTTTGTCCGCATTAAACTCCATCTGCCATTTCTCCGCCCAAGTCTCCAACCGATCTATATCCCGTTGTATCCTTTGACAATCCTCTTCACTATCTGCAACTCCTCCAACCTTAGTGTCATCTGCAAACTTACTAATTAGCCCAGTTACATTTTCCTCCAAATCATTTATGTATACCACAAACAGCAAAGATCCCAGCACTGATCCCTGCGGAACTTCACTAGTCACAGCTCTCCATTCAGAAAAACACTTCCACTGCTACCCTCTGCCTTCTATGACCAAGCCAGTTCTGTATCCATCCTGCCAGCTCACCTCTGATCCCATGCGACCTTACCTTCTGTACCAGTCTGCCATGAGGGACCTTGACAAAGGCCTTACTGAAATCCATGTATATAACATCCACTGCCCTTCCATCGTCGATCATCTTGTTTCTTGTCACTTCCTGGAATAACTCGATCAATTTAGTGAGACACGACCTCCCCTTCACAAAACCATGCTGCCTCTCACTAATACGCCAATTTGCTTACAAATGGTAGTAAGTCCTGTCATGAAGAATCTTCTCCAATAATTTCCCGACCACTGACATATGGCTCACTGGCCTGTAATTTCCTGGATTATACCTGCTACCCTTCTTAAACAATGGAACAACATTGGCCATTCTCCAGTCCTCTGGAACCTCACCCGTAGCCAGTGAGGATACAAAAATTTCTGTCAAGTCCCCAGCGATCTCCTCCCTTGCCTCCCTCAGTACTCTGGGGTAGATCCCATCTGGCCCTGGGGACTTATCCACCTTAATATTCTTCAAGACGCCCAACACCTCTTTTTTGATCTCAGCATGATCCAGGTTATCTACATACTCTTCCGTAGACAAATTAACCTCTAAGTCCTTCTCCCCCTGCAAGTTCATTGCCTACAAGTGCCCATCCAAGTTTCTTTTGAAATAGTTCATCATCTCTGATTGCACCACCTCATAGGCAGCGAGTTCCAGGTCATTCTCACTCGCTGTGTAAAAAAAAAACTTCTTCCTCACATCCCCCCCCACATCTCTCACTTAAAACCTTCAACCTGTGTCCCCTCGTCCTTGGCGGGAACAGCTTTTCTTTGCCCAGCTGATGTAAACCTGTCATAATCTTGTCCACCTCTATCAAATCGCCCCTCAACCTCCTTTGCCCCAAGGAGAACAGTCCCAGCCAGAACAGAGAAACAAGATATATTCATGCCTGGAATAAAATGGGAATGTTTACAATTCCACTGGGCAGTGAAGGAATTGGAATAACTCACCTTGGGTGTAGTTGAATGGAATAGATCAATCTGGTATCCATGTAGATTCTAGTGAAATTCAGGGAAGTTTAGACAAGATGAATAAGTCGATAGCTTTCTCTTGGAAATGTTTATATCATTTGTCTCGGGACCCTTTTTTAAAAGAAAACCACAGTTGAAATCCTGGTCACTACCTGAAATATCGGGACCGCACAGAGTGAGATCAGCAAAGCTTTTGAGGCAGATCCACCGCCACCAACCCCCCCCACCCCCGCCCGCCACACACACGCCAACCGCCCCCCCACACACACCCGCTCCCACCCACTGCCCCCATGAACTTTAGATAAGATAACATGAAAGTCAAAAAATGTCTGTGATGCTATTGGGATACCAGTGTACGTGCAGATGTGATTTGTTAGATATTAAGCAACAAATAGAAGGAAATTCATGGTGAAATACATGGAAGAGTCCCAAACATACACAGCGACTTGACAAACAGTATGACAGGAAATGGTTAACGTGGCCAGAGGAATGAGACAACATTTTGATGTGATCAAGGCACTGACACACACTCCAGAGAGAAACTGACTTTAAAACAGTCAGGATAGAATTAAAGACACCAGTCATGGTGAAAAGTGAGTAAAACTAAAGTGTAAGGGATAAAAAATTATGGTTTGGGACAATTAGGGGCTTGGGAGAAATAATCTGGAGTGAAAACTCTCCACAAGTTGGACAGGGGTGAGGAGAGAGCTGGAGAATCTTTTACATCCATGCTTGATCTGTTGCTTGAAGCATATGTCCTTATGTACCAGTAACCACGGCGCTCCTTCAGGAGAAGAAAAGATTGAGTACATGTTACCCCAGGGGGGGCCAGAACAGAATTGGAAAATAACAGTGAAATTGAGTGAGGGGTCAGAGAGAGTTCTCCTCCCCCTCAAGGTGTGGACTGTAAGAATCCTGGGGGACCCTCTACTTTGGGTTTTCTTGCTAATTAGTGAACACTAAATTTAAAACTATGGCTGTGTATTTATTTTAAATTTGATTGTTACACTTCTCCTGTTTTTATTCCTGTTGTGATTACTCTCTGGGTGAGGATGATTGACAGGTGACAGGATGGGAATTTGTGGTTTGGGTCTTCATTGACCAAATGTTTTATTGATCCGAAAGGTGTAAAAGGAGCCAAACTTCAGCAGAAATCTGTCAGAGCTGAGAACAGATGATTTGCTATGTGGGTATAGGGAGATGAACAGATCCCAGAGGACAGAGAAGACAAGTGTGCCTTGAATCCTAGATGACACCTGGGTGTCAAGGCCACCATGTTTTCACTGCTTGACGTGGGAATGCTGACTCCCTGTACCGGGGACGGAGCGTGGGAAGCCAATTGTTTGAGAGTTTGATGTGACTTGGGCAGGTACAGATGGTTCAATGACAGGTTTTGTAATTGGTCCATTCAAATGTTAGCTCGGCAATGATAGGGTTAAATCAGTCTCCATAGACTTTGTGATGTAAAAAAGTATCAGAAGGGATTCCCCGAGCACAGAGATTTGTAGAGGTTTTACATATTGCATTGACTGGTGCCATGGCATCTGGGGCAGACCAGGGAGCATTTACGTGGAGATGGTGCTTCTACCCAGAGTGTAATTGTAATGCTGCTGCACTTTGATACTACTGCTCAGACATGAGCATGTGTCAGGTCTTATTTATACTGAATAAAATCTAACCACTTTCACCAATAAGGGTTATCACTGTGAATCATTTCAGAGTTTGGGAAAAGGGGATAAAGGGTTAATACATACAAATTAGGAGCAGGAGTAGACCATTCTGCCCCTCGAGCCTGCTTCACTATTCAATAAGTTCATGGCTGATCTGCTTGTGGGCTCAGCTCCACTTTCCTTTCGACACCCTATCCCCTTTCTCACCTTTGGCAGTCAAGTATCTATCAAACTCAGCCTTAAAAATATTCATTGACCCGGCCTCCAACACTCTCTGCGAAAGACAGTTCCACAGTCTCGGAACCCCCCGAGAGAACAAATATCTCCTCATCTCCGTCTTAAATGGGAGACACATTTTTAAACTGTGTCCTCTATGTCTATTCTCTCCAATAAGGGGAAACATCCTTTTAGCATCCACCCTGTCAAGTTCCCTCAGGATCTTATAAGTTGCAATAAGATCATCTCTCATTCTTCTGAACTCCAATGGATACAGGCCTAACCTGTCCAACCTTTCCTCAGAGGATAACCCCCTCATTCCAGGAATCAGGCGAGTGAACCTTCTCTGAACTGCTTCAAATGCAATTGTGCAATTTCTTAAGGAGACCAAAATTGTACACAGTACTCAAAATGTGGTCTCACCAAGGCCCTGTACAACTACAGGAAAACATCCTTACTTTTATATTCCATTCCCCTTCCAATAAACACCAACATGTCATTTGCCTTTCTAATCACTTGCTATACCTGCATATATTTTGTGGTTCGTGTACCAGGTCACCCAGATCCCTCCATACATCAGAGTTCTGATATCTCTCTCTTTAAATAATATGGTTTTTTTTTAATTGTTCCTGCCAAAGTGGATAAGTTCACGTTCGACTCCATCTGTCATTTTTTTGCCCATTCACTTAACCATCTATATCCTTTTGCTGACTCCTTAAGTCCTCTTCACAAATTATTTGCCTACATATCTGTGTGTCATCAGCAAATTTAGACACCATACATTCAATTCCATCATCCAAGTCATTGATATAGATTGTAAATGGTGGAGGGCCCAGCGCTGATCTCCTGTGGCATCCATTTGTCACATCTTACCAACCCGAAAATGACCCATTTATGCCTACTCTCTGTTTCCTGTTAACTAACCAATCCTCTACCCATGCTAATATGTTACCGCCTCCACTATGAGTTCTTATATTGTGTGGTAACTTTTGCAGTGCCATCTTGTGAAATGCCTTCTGGAAATCTAAGTAAACCACATCTACAGGTTCCCCTTTATCCACATTTCTTGTAACTTCCTCAAAGAACTTTGATAAATTAGTGAATCACGATGGATTCGCTGAACCCCATTTTCTAATATTATGCATCAAAATAAAAATTAAATCTCATCTCCCCCTCTGGCTCCTTTGCAAATTACCTTAGCGAGACTCACTTTCCGTTCAAGAGCCTGCCAATCCCTCTCACCCACTTTCCCTGAAATGCATAAATTTAATCAGAAGTCCAGAAAAATCAAGTATTTTTATTGACAAAAGTTTATCAATGAAACGGAAAATGGTTAAGAAAACAGAAATAGCTTGATGATCAAAGACAACCACAATAAAAGGATGTACAAAATGTTCTGGACCCAAATGGTTTCTCTTTGACTCCTCTGTACCCTGTTCCCGTGACTCCTCGCTTTGGACACCGAACCTCTGGCATCACATTACCTTCAGCCCCAGTCACCTCGCCCCCTGCCCCAATTGGTTGGAGGCCCATTTCCCAAACAGTCCTCCAGCACCTTCCTGTCTCTCTATCAGTGCGACACCCATGGCAGTTTCCCAACTGGGGTGCAGGCCCCGTTATTCTCAGCTAAATTCAGCCCTCAACTCCGTTGCCTGGCTGTCATTGACACGAGCAATAGAGAGACAGAAAGGTGCTGAAGGCTCAAATGGGAAGTTGACACTTGTGGCTCTAAACGAAATGTTAGGATCTCTGTAAAGACTGGTAACTTCTAAAAAGAAATTCAAAAACCCAGTGAACAAATTAAGGGATCACATGACAAGACTTCAAATTTTATCACTTTTACTGCAGCAAACAAACTGGAAGCAACATTGACAAAACACTACGTTTGTAGGCAAAGTATCTTAAACTATAAAACAGAATTCTGCTCTTTTACTTTTGACACAATTAAAAACCTTACTCCATGGTTATATTATGCTCTGTTCCTGAAGTTGACACTCAATACTCCCAGAACCAGTCCAAAGTGATTCTTTGCCCCTGAGGGTTTACTTCCATTCTTTTCTTTGCCAAGTCTGGCAATTGTTAATGCCAGAACTGACTTTCACCGTAAAGGTTCTCCAGAGGATTCTCCCTCTAACTCAAGCAAGGTGAATCTTCCAGCCTTGTTTTAAATCCTCTCAAATTTGGTCTTTTCAACCTGAGCGTGAAGTCCCACCCACATTGCTGCATAGTGAACCTCTTGTCACCTCTATCTGTTCCCTCCCTCTCTCGATTCTGGCAGACTGATCTGTCTGTGAAATTCAGGGATATTTTTGAAAACCTCCCAATCCAATCGTACAATGGCTTCCAAGACACCCTTTCCCTCTCAAAGCCAATTTCCATGGCAACGGGAATCACAGAGCCTTGTATCCAGGTAGACTTGTCAATTAGCTATCCTTTAGACTCCCAACTTCATTCTATCTTGAAACTAAATAGATAATTAAAACATAACCGTTTACAAAATCTGAAATTTTCAACATCTTCCTGGGATTTTGGACACTAACAGTCCATCCACTGTCAGCAGAGATACTTTTGCCATTTTCTACAGGTGTGACCACCCTGCAACTTCTTTCCAGTAAAATAACCTGGGGCTCCCTTTAATCTTTAACAGTCAAGACACCGGGTTTGATATCAGCGGAGTTCAGAACAGGTCTCATCACCCCACTTCATTCTTCCATTTTACCCTGAAGTGAAAACACAGTCTCAAAACAAAACAATCATATAAAACCTCATGTTTGTAACACAACACTTAAACATTTGTCAATAAATATGTTATTTATACTGGAGCTTTTATTATTAGATTTCGTAGTTGGAGGCAAAGGGTGGGGGCTTTTCAAGGGTAACTTTCCCTTCCTAACTTTCTATTGTCTCTAGTGTCAGCCGTGGCTCAGTGGGTAACACTCTCACCTCTGGGTCAGAGGTTGTAGGTTCAAATCCCAGTTCAAGGTACCCAAGCACAAAAATCAAAGCCAATTTTCCAAGTGCCAGCACCAAGGGAGCTCTGCACTGTTGGAGGTGCTGTCTTATGGATAAGTTGTTAAACAAAAGGCCCATCTGCCCTCTCAGGGGGATATAAAAAGTGGCACAGCTACTATTTCTGCCCCTCCCTCTTTGCCAACTGTAAAGATCAACATGCATCAGTCCTGTCCTGGATGTGATTAACAGCAGCAATAACAGCAGAATCGAAACCCTGGAATCACATGTGAACTTGCTGGTGTTTCAGCAGATTGGCTATCTGAGTGAATCCCTTTCCACACTGAGAGCAGAGGAATGGCCGCTCTCCGGTGTGAACTCGCTGGTGTCTCTGCAGAGTGGTTAACTGAGTGAATCCCTTACCACATTCAGATCAAGTGAACGGTCTTTCCCCAGTGTGAATTCGCTGGTGTGTCAGCAGATGGGATGAATCTATGAATTCCTTCCCACACTCAGAGCAGATATATGGCCTCTCCCCGGTGTGAATTCGCTGGTGTGTTCGCAGATGGGATGACAGAGTGAATCCCTTCCCACACTCAGAGCAGATGTATGGCCTCTCTCTGCTGTGAACTCGCTGGTGTGTAAGGAGGTTAGATGACTGAGTGAATCCCTTCCCACAAACAGAACAGGTGAATGGCCTCTCCCCAGTGTGAACACGCTGGTGCATCTGCAGGTTGTATAACTGAGTGAATCCCTTACCACATTCAGAGCAGGTGAATGACCTCTCTTCAGTGTGAACTCGCTGGTGTGTCAGGAGGTTGGATGATTGAGTGAATCCCTTCCCACAAACAGAGCAGGTGAATGGCCTTTCCCCAGTGTGAACTCGCTGGTGTAGCAGGAGTGTGGATGAATTAATGAATCCCTTCCCACACTCAAAGCAGGTGAATGGCCTCTCCCCAGTGTGAACTCGCTGGTGTTTCAGCAGGTTGGATGACTGCGTGAATCCCCTCCCACACACAGAACAGGTAAACGGCCTCTCCCCACTGTGAATTCTTTGGTGATTCTGCTGGGTGGCTAAGTCACTGAATCCCTTCCCAAACTCAGAGCTGGTGAATGGCCTCTCCACAGCATGAACTCGCTGATGTGCCTGCAGAAGGGATGAACCACTGAATCCCTTCTCACACACAGGGCAGGTGAATGGCCTCTCCCTGTTGTGAACACGTTGGTGAGTTTCCAGCTCAGATGGGAACCGGAATCCTTTCTCACAGTTCCCACATTTCCATGGTTTCTCCATGGTGCGCGTGTCCTTGTCCCTCTTCAGGTTCAATGATCAGTTGAAGCCTCGTCCATACATAGGACACGTGCATGGACTCTCCCCGCTATCAATGGTGTGATTTTTTTTCAGGCTGTGTAACTGGTTAAAGCTCTTTCCACAATCAATGCACTGGAACACTCTTACTCGGGTGTGTCTGCCTTGGTATTTTTCCAGTCACACTGATGTTTAAAATCTTTTGAAGCAGATAGAACAGATAAAGATTCTTTCTTCTAGATTCAAAGGCCAATAATATTCAGATCCCAATTAATGGAGTGACTCTGTAAGATCTTCATCTGATGTTTGGTTTGAGATTTCTGTCTGTAAATCTTCCCCTTCTAATACCCTGTAAAAGGAATTTACAAAAGTCAGCACTGTCAGTACAGGATAGAAATTCAGAACTATTCTAGTTTCTTTGGAATAGTCTTTCCTCTCTTGTTACCCAAAAGCTGTAAATCTCCATCCCACACACTCTCCCTCCATTCTCACTCTCCTGTATCTAATACACACCATTTCAACTGCTAAAGATGCGAATCAATGCTGATCGACAGATCATTCTCACCATTTCCTGTCCTGGACATACAGACCTGAGAATCTTTATGCAGGCTGCTAGCCCTATATCTATGTTACTGTAAAAAGTTGTGTGCAATATACAGTCAAGTTAGACTTGATTAGTGATATGGTGATGGGGGAGTGAAGAAGAATTTTATTCAGACAGTGAGTGGACATGACTTACAACACTAGAAACAAATTCAGAACATACAATTCTAGTTGCTATGACCCCTGTGTCTGGAAATATATAAAATGGATGTTGAGTTGCGACAGTACAAAATACAGAAATAAGAATATATATAAGAATATATTTTATCAGAGAACCATAAATAATATATTTAATATGTACCAGAAAACAGCACGAGACATATCTCTGTCCTAACTTAATTTACTGTCCCCTTAAATATCAGCCTACTCCTGGTGAAACCACCCCTTTGATTGTGATCACTAGGAAAGAGACCATCCTTTTAGCCAGACAAATAAATGTGTCAAGCTGAGGGAGCAAAGGATGTCAATGTTTTTAAGAGAGAGAGAGAGACCTGGGCCAACCTTTCCAGAGTCTGCACCCTCCCTGGATTCACTTCCTTTCCCTTCAGTTCCTGCAAGTCAACAATTTGCCCCCAGAATGAGAAAAGAAATGGAAAGGGGGAGGAAAGAAAGTGTTTTACTCACAGATGTTGGACACAGGAGGAAGTTTTAGTCTGCGTGAAGCTCAGTCTGCATTCATACAAAGCCCGCGCTCTGATTGGCTGGAGAACCAGAGTCCCATCCGGTCCTCCAACTCTTCCCATTGGTCAGTCCCTCAGTATTGACGGGTAGGGCGGGCTCTCCCCCGCATATGCGGAGCTTCCCCTCTCCTGAGTTCTCCGAGCGGCTTCTCGCTCTGGCCGGAGCCGTCAGCCGGTTGCCTGGAAACCTTGGCTCGAGGAGGTGGAGGGGGAACAATGGGTGGGGGCGGGGCTCCCGTGTCCGCGCGCGCCTGGCCTGCAGACTGGAACCCGAGGATGTCACCGCGAAGCAGACTGATTCCTATTGGCTGATTCAGGCAGGGTTCCATTGTGGACGTCACAAAGCGGAAGTTGGACAATGAGCTTCAGACTAAAACTTCCTCCTCTGGGCAACATCTGTGAGGAAATCAATGTTTCCCCCTTTCCATTTCTTTTCTCATCCTGGGGGAAATTGTTGACTTGCAGGAACTGAAGGGAAAGGAAGTGAATCCAGGGAGGGTGCAGACTCTGGAAATGTTGGCCCAAGTCTCTGTCTATCTCGCTCCATCAGTTTGACATATGTCTGGCTAAAAGGATGGTCCCTTTCTTCATGTTCACAATTAAAGGGGTGGTTTCCCGAGGAGATGGCTGACATTTAAGGGGACAATTTCAAGGTGATTAACTGTCATGCATTTTAAGGGATTCCTCCTTATTTTACCTTTTGTCCCGTATTTTTAGGACAGCCGGTGGGAAACTGAACACTGGGTGAGTTTGAGTGTTTCGAGTGGAACTACAAGTCAGTGAGTTGGCCAGCCGAGAGATGATGTGACTGAACCAGATAAGTTCTAAGTTTTAGTTGATTTTAAACCCCACCACCCCTTCCACTGTTATTGTCTCAAGACCCTTCTCCCCACCCCCCTCCTTGAAACCAAAACCCCCTCTTGGTCACCAGCATCCCACCATCCCCCCGGCCGCATCACCCATGCTTCCAGCACAACGGCTGAAATGTCCCATATTTTATTTTGTAAACATTGTGCCCCTCTGGACAATATAATAATGGAGGACATATCCAATGTTGTGATAGGGGACTCTTTAGATATATTATTTATAGTACGGTAATTAAGTCCATTTATTATCCTTTCCAGTCTTGTAATATACGACTGTAGCTGCGTTATGTATTTGTAATCATTGAGTCGGTCCAGCACAGAAGGAGCCCGACAACTCAAGTCCATGCGATTCTCTGTAGAGCAATCCAGTCAGTCCTATTCCCCCTCTATCTCCCCATTCTTCTGCAAGTTTATTTCCTTCAATTGTCCAACCAATTTTATTTTTAAATTATTGACCATCTCTGCATCCACCATTCCTGTAGGCAGTGGGTTCCATCATCACCACTTGCTCCTGAAATAAAGTTCCTCCCCACAGCCCCATGTATCTCTTATCATGTGATAGAGTTCTGTGTATTACACACATTTTTAGTGCAGTAATGTTGGGTGTATATTACAGCAGATTGAGAATGGAGGGGGAATGATGGCTTTTGTAAACTCTTTTTACAGGCTGTTAGAAGAGGACGATTTCCAGACAGAAATCTCAAACCAAACATCAAGATCTGACAGTCGTTCAGTTCATCACGACCTGAATATCATCAGCCTTTGAATCTCGAAGGAGAAATGTTTGTCTGTTCTGTCTGCTTCAAAAGATTTTAAACATCAGTGTGACTGGAAAAGCACCGAGACACATACCCGCAAGTGAGAGTGTTCTAGTGCGCTGATTGGGGAAAGAGCTTTAACCAGTTACACAGCCTGAAAGAACATCACCATTCACAGTGAGGACAGACATTATACATGTCCTGTGTGAGGACAAGGCTTCAACTGATCATCGGATCTGGAGAGACACAAGGGCATGCGCACTATGGAGAAACCGTGGAAATGTGGAGACTGTGGGAAAGGATTCAGATCCCCATCTGAGCTGGAAGCTCATCGACGCACCCATACTGGGGAGAGGCCATTCATCTGCTCTGTGTGTGGGAAGGGATTCGCTCATTCATCCAACCTGCTGACTCACCAGCGAGTTCACACTGGGGAGAGGCCGTTCACCTGCTATGTGTGTGGGAATGGGTTCAGTCAGTTATCCAGCCTGCAGTCACACCAGCGAATTCACACTGGGGAGAGGCCATTTATCTGTTCTGAATGTGGGAAGGGATTCAGTAATTTATCCGATCTGCATAAACACAAGCGTGTTCACACTGGGGAGAGGCCGTTCACCTGCTGTGAATGTGGGAAGGGATTTATTGATTCATCCAACCTGCTGCGACACCAGCGAGTTCACACTGGGGAGAGACGGTTCACCTGCTCTGAGTGTGGAAAGGCATTTATTGATTCATCCACCCTACTGACACACCAGCGAGTTCATACTGGGGAGACACCATTCACCTGTTTCGAGTGTGGGAAGGGATTCAGTAATTCATCCGACCTGCATAAACACCAGCGAGTTCATACCGGGGAGAGACCGTTCACCTGCTTCGAGTGTGGGAAGGGATTCAGTCATTCATCCAACCTGCAGAAACACAAGCGAGTTCACACTGGGGAGAGGCCGTTCACCTGCTCTGAGTGTGGGAAGGGATTCAGTCGGTTATCCAGCCTCCAGATACACCGGCGAATTCACACTGGGGAGAGGCCGTTCACCTGTTCTGAGTGTGGGAAAGGATTCAGTAACTCATCCGACCTGCAGAAACACAAACGTGTTCACACTGGGGAGAGGCCGTTCACCTGCTCTCAATGTGAGAAGGGATTCAGTAATTCATCCGACCTGTATAAACACAAGCGAGTTCACACTGGGGAGAGGCCGTTCACCTGTTCTGAGTGTGGGAAAGGATTCAGTAATTCATCTGACCTGCATAAACACCAGCGCATTCACACTGGGGAGAGGCCATTCACCTGCTCTGAGTGTGGGAAAGGATTCAGTAATTCATCTGACCTGCATAAACACCAGCAACTTCACACTGCCAGGAGGCCGTTCACCTGCTCTGCGTGTGGGAAAGGATTCACTCAGTCACCCCACCTGCTGAGACACCAGCGAGTTCACACTGGGGAGAGACCGTTCACCTGCTCTGAGTGTGGGAAAGGATTCACTCAATCATCCCATCTGTCGAGGCACCAGAGAGTTCACAAGTGATTACAGGGGTTGGATTCTGCTGTTATTGCTGCTGTTAATCACATCCAGGACTGAACCATGTTCATTCTGACACTTGGTGAAGTGGGAGGGTCAGAGGGTTTCTTTCTACTGGACTGGCCGGTCTCACGACTTTGCTTCCAGCGGGCTGATGCTCTTTGAGCCTGGGAGTGCACATTTCCATTGAAATGATCCACAAAAGCTGATGAAGGACATTTATTTTATCCTGGATAGTAAATAGTGATTGTTCCTACCACTACAGGTAGAACTAAAATAAATACAGAAAGTGTTGGAAAAACTCAGCAGGTCTGGCAGCATTTTTGGAGAGAGAAACAGAGTTAACATTTCAAGTCCAATATGACTCTTCCTCAGAACTTCAGAGATGGAGAAATGTGATGGGTTTGATGCTGTTGAGAAAGGGGGAGGGTCAGGTAGAACAAAAGGGAAAGTCAGGGATTGGTTAGAAGGCAGGCGAGATTAAATAACAAAAACATCATGGAACAAAAGACAAAGGGAGAGGTGATGGTTGCAGTAAAGAAACAAAGCATTGGTCCAGAGTAAGTGTTAATGGCAGAATAAAGGACAGCTCTGTCTGAAAGCAAAAACATGAAAACAAGACGCAGACTGGCACTTGGCCAAAAAAACAATCAAAACAGAGGACAGAGTTGATGGTCTGAAGTTGTTGAACTCAGTGTTGAGTCCAGGAGGCTGTAAAGTGCCCCATCGGAGGATGAGGTGCTGTTCGTCCAGCTTGTGTTGGGCTTCTCGGGAACATTGCAGCAAGCCGAGGACAGAAATGTGAGCATGAGAGCAAGGTGGTGAATTATAATGGCAGCAACTGGAAGGTCAGGGTCATGCTTGTGGACTGAGCGGAGGTGTTCCACAAGGAGGGCAGCAAACAGGGGACAGATGAATTAAAGAGAAACCATTTGGGTTCAGAACATTATGCACATCCGTTTACTCTGGTTGTCTTTGATCCACAAGTCATTTTCTGTTTGTCTTTTAACCAAGTTCTGTTTCATTACAAAGTTTTATCAGTAAAAATATTTGATTTTTCTGGACTTTTCATGCTTAAATTTCTGCACTTTAGGGAAAGTGGGTGAGAGGGGTTGGCAGGCTCTTTAACAGAAAGTGAGTCCCTCTAAGGTAATTGACAAAGGAGCCAGACGGGGAGAGAGTCAGATTTCATTTCAGCCTCTTCCTTGTATCTGTATTTAAAGAGACGGGTTTCTGTTCAGCTCTGAGTGACCGATATAACAATGTCTCCACTCCACTGTATATTTAAACATCAAACAAAGCCTTGCATGGCCGATTATAGTCAACAGCCTTCCTGTAGCTCTCTCTGGACACACAATGGTCCCATTGTTTTGCTCCATGGAAAATTGTATGAAAATGGTTAAATCCAATAAAATTAACCCAGTAACAACAATGATCAATGGTCTAATGACAACAAGCCTCATTCGAGATGTGGTAATGCTGATTTAAGGATTAAAAGTGGGTTTTGAGAACCATCTTGGGTTTGCAAGTTTAGCTGTGGAGATACTGAATGACCCCTGGGGCAGGATTGTGGGAAATCTCTGTTGGTTCAGGAACCTGAGGAAGATTCACGCTCATACCTGGGGTTGTCGCCCAATTGAGGTGGGGAAAGCCACTTGTGTATTTCACAATTATGCCTTTTTCTTTAAATAAATATTGATATTGTTTGTTATTTCAGAGTCTGGTCTTGCCTGATGGTTAAGTCTCTTTCAAATTAAAGTATTTGAGAGGATCAATTTGAAATTTAGGGGTTTAATTAGGGACCGAGTAATTAGGTGCCTGCATCCAGTTTTATTTACATATCCCTTTAACACTGAGAGACGGCCTCAAGAAGGTGCAAGAAAGATTCACAGGGATGATACCAGAACTGAGAGTGTTTCAGTTGCAGGATAGATTGAACAGGCTGGGAATATTTTCTCTAGAAATGAGAAAGCTGAGGGCTGACCTGATAGAGGATTTTAAGATGATGACAGGGGAGACAGGGTTGATGTCATCAAGTCATCACTGTCAGTACACGATAGAAATTCAGAACTGAGAATTCCAGTTCTCATAAAACATGTTTCTCCCTCTCAAACTATAACTGTCCTCCACATATTCCCTCTTCCCCGTTGATTGTAACCCTAATTCATCCGATTATCCTCCTCCTGCTTTTCCCCCAATTCTCCTCCCCTGAAGGTGCTGACTCCCGGGTTAAGTTTCACACTCACCTATTGCCTCCCCATTGTGTCACCCAGGTGTCTGAATCTTTACACCTGAAGTTAACAAACTGTCCAACAGGAGATTCACTTTGCATTGATGGGCTGGGCTGGGCTATGCTGTGAGAATGAGACAGTTGATCAGACTGTTTATGATAGGGGTCTTGGAATTGGGGGCAGTGGGGGAGTTCAAGTGTCAGCCTTCAGTAACACAACAACTTGTATTTATACAGCACCTTTAACATAATATAACATCCCGCGGAGTTTCACAGGATCATAGTGAAACAAAATTTTACACAAGTTTTGATGAAAGTGTTCAAGAGCATGATTTTTTAAATTCATTCACAGGATAAGGGCTTCGCTCGCTAGACCAGTATTTATTGCCCATCCCTAGTTGCCCTTGAGAAGTGGTGTTGAGCTGCCTGCTTGAACTGCTGCAGTCCATGTGGTGTAGGTACACCCACAGTGCTATTAGGAAGGGAGTTCCAGGATTTTCACCCAGCGACAGTGAAGGAACTGTGATATATTTCCAAGTCAGGATGGTGAGTGACTTGGAAGGGAATTTGATGCTGTTCCCATCTATCTGCTGCCCTTGTCCTTCTAGATAGTAGTGGTCATGGGTTTGGAAGGTGCTGTCGAAGGAGCCTTGGTGAGTTCCTGCATCTTGTAGATGGTACACACTGCTGCTACTGTGCATTAGGTGGTAGAGGGAGTGTTTGTATATGGGGTGCCAATCAAGTGGGCTGCATTGTCCTGGACGGTGTCAAGCTTCTTGAGTGTTCTGGGAGTTGCGCTCATCCAGGCGAGAGGGGAGTATTCCATCACATTCCTGACTTGTGCCTTGTAGATGGTGGACACGCTTTGGGGAGGCAGGAAGTGAGTTACTTGTCACAGGATTCCCAGCCTCTGACCTGTTCTTGTAGCCACAGTAGTTATGTGGCTGGTCCAGATCAGTTTCTGGTCAATGGTAACCCCCAGTGTGTTGATAGTGGGGGTTTCAGTGATGGTAATGCCATTGAACGTCAAGATGCTATGGTTGGGATTCTCTCTTGTTGGAGATGGTCATTGCCTGACACTTGTGTGGCATGAATGTTACTTGCCACTTGTCAGCCCATGCCTGGATATTGTCCAGGTCTTGCTGCATTTGGACATGGACTGCTTCAGCATCTGAGGAGTCACGAATGGTGCTGAACATTGTGCAATCATCAGCGAAAATCCCCACTTCTGATTCTCTGATTGAAGGAAAGTCATTGATGAAGCAGCTGAAGATGGTTGGGCCGAGGACACCACCCTGAGGAACTCCTGCAGTGATGTCCTGGAACTGAGATGATTGACCTCCAACAACCACAAACATCTTCCTTTGTGTTAGGTATGACTCCAACCAGCAAAGAGTTTTCCTCCTGATCCCCATTAACTCCAGTTTTGCTAGGGATCCTTGATGCCACACTCAGTCAAATGCTGCCTTGACGTTAAGGGCAGTCACTCTCACCTCACCTCGGGACTTCAGCTCTTTTGTCCATGTTTGAACCAAGGCTATGATGAGGTCAGGAGCTGAATGCCTCTGGCGGAACCCAAACTGGGTGTCAGTGTGCAGGTTATTGCTAAGCAAGTGCCGCTTGATAGCACTGTTGATGACCCCTTCCATTACTTTACTGATGATGGAGTGTAGACTGATGGGGCGGTAATAGGCAGGGTTGGATTTGTCCTGCTTTTTGTTTACAGGACATACCTGGGCAATTTTCCACAGAGCCAGGTAGATACAAGTGTTGTAGCTGTACTGGAACAGCTTGGCTAGGGGTGTGGCAAGTTCTGGAGCACAAGTCTTCAGTACTATTGCTGGAATATTGTCAGGGCCCATAGCCTTTGCAGTATCCAGTGCCTTCAGCCATTTCTTGATATCACCTGGAATGAATCGAATTGGCTGAAGACTGGTATCTGTGATGCTGGGGACCTCCAGAGGAGGCCGAGATGGATCATCCACTCGGCGCTTCTGGCTGAAGATTGTAGCAAATGCTTCAGCCTTATCTTTTGCACTGTGCTGAGCACTCCCATCATTGAGGATGGGGATAATTGTGGAGCAACCTCCTCCAGTGAGTTGTTTAATTGTCCAACACCATTCACAACTGGATGTGGCAGGACTGCAGAGCTTACATCTGACCCATTGGTTGTGGGATCGCTTAGCTCTGTCTATCAGTTGCTGCTTATGCTGTTTGGCACACAAGTAGTCCTGTGTTGCAGCTTCACCAGGTTGACACCTCATTTGTATGCCTGGTGCTCCTGCACTCTTCATTGAACCAGGATTGGTCCCCTGGCTTGATGGTAATGGTAGAGTGGGGGATATGCTGGGCCATGAGGTTACAGGTTGTGGTTGATTACAATTCTGCTGCTGCTGATGGCCCACAGCGCTTCATGGATGCCCTTCCTTGAGTTGCTAGATCTGTTTGAAATCTATCCCATTTAGCACAGTGGTGGCACCACACAACACGATGGAGCGTATCCTCAATGTGAAGACGGGAGTTGGTGGTCTCTCCAACTGATACTGTCATGGACAGATGTATCTGTGACTGGTAGATGAGGATGAGGTCAAATATGTTTTTCCCTCTCATTGGTTTCCTCACCATCTGCTGCAGACCCAGTCGGGCAGCTATGTCCTTTAGGACTCAGCCAGCTCGGTCAGTAGTTGTGCTACCGAGCCACTCTTGGTAATGAACATTGAAGTCCCCTACCCAAAGTACATTCCGTGCCCTCTGCACCCTCAGTCCTTCCTCCAACTGGTGTTCAACATGGAGAAGCACTGATACATCAGCTGAGGGAAGGTGGTACGGGGTAATCAGCAGGTGGTATCCTTGCCCATGTTTGACCTGATGCCATGAGACTTCATGGGGTCTGGAGTCGATTCATGAGGACTCTCAGGGCAACTCCCTCCTGACTGTATACCACTGTGCCATCCACCTCTGCTGGGCCTGTCCTGCCGGAGGGACAGGTCATACCCAGGGATGGTGATGGTGGTATCTGGGACATTATCTGTAAGGTGTGATTCCGTGAGGATGACTATGTCAGGCTGTTACTTCACTAGTCTGTGGGACAGCTCTCCCAATTTTGGCTCTAGCCCCCATATGTAAGGAGGACTTTGCAGGGTCGACAGGGCTGGGTTTGCCGTTGTCATTTCTGTAACCTTGGTCGATGCCGGGTGGTCCGTCCGGTTTCATTCCTTTTCATTGACTTTTTAGCGATTTGATACAATTGAGTGACTCGCAAGGCCAGAGTCAACCACATCACTGCAGATCTGGAGTCACATGTAGGCCAGACCAGGTAAGGATGGCAGATTTCCTTCCCTGAAGGACACTAATGAACCAGATGGGTTTTTACAACAATCGACAATGGTCTGTTTCATGGTCCAGATTTTGATTGAATTCAAATTTCACCATCTGCCGTGCCCGGATTCGAAATCTCCTGAGCATTAGCCTGGGTGCTTGGATTCCCAGCCCAGTGACAATGCCACTTGCCATCATCTCCCCCTATTTATATGGCTGATGCTGTTCAGTTCCTGGTCAATGATGAGCCCAAAATGTTAACAGGGAAGCTCAAAACTTCTGCTCCTCTTTGTGAAGACCTGGCAGTGCTTAGTACTGGAGAAAATGGTGTTTCCATAACTCCCACTGCTGGTCTCTCTGTAGGTCCTTGAGGCAGGGACTGCTCACCAGGTACAGTCATCGTTACCTCTGTCCAGCGCCTCCTTCAGGACAGGGACTGCTCACCAGGTACGGTCATCGTTACCTCTCTCCAGAGCCTCCTTCAGGACAGGGACAGGGACTGCTCACCAGGTACGGTCATTGTCACCTCTCTCCATCGCCTCCTTCAGGACAAGGACTGCTCACCAGGTACGGTCATCGTTACCTCTCTCCAGAGCCTCCTTTTCTGCCTGCTTTTTTATGAGCTGCTTTCAGAGGTTTCTTCACTCTGGTTCCTTCGATAACACCGATCTGTTTTTTACATCGATGTCTCACTTGCTGCCACCATGTGCGGAGATGTGTCGCTCTATCTTGGACCCTAGGCCTGGGACGTGGCTAGCAGACAGACTGTAGACACAATCTGGTATCTGCTAAACACTTGTTTATTAGTACTACATTCAAACAGGTTATAGAGAAGGCAGGTTGTTCCGAGGCACAATTCCAACCTCTCTCTCTCTCGGTCTCACAGAGAGAGAGTCTAACACATGACTGACTGATGTCAGTGGTACATCATTAACTATGTCACCATTAGCATATCCCATCTGTTAACCCTTTCTACTACAGTTCGATCATGTATGTGATGAACAGCAGCAAGAACAGCAGAATCAAATTCCTGTCATCACTTGTGAACCCACTGGTGCCTCAACAAGTTGGATACCTGAGTGAAGCCCTTCCCATACTCAGAGCAAGTGAACAGCCTCTCCCCAGTGTGAACTTGCTGGTGTGTCAGAAGGTGGGATGAATCACAGAATCGCTTCCCACACTCGGAGCAGGTGAAGGGCCTCTCCCCGGTGTGAATGCATCGGTGTGTCAGCAGTTGGGATGACTGACTGAATCCCTTCCCACACACGGAGCAGGTGAACTTGCTGGTGTATCAGCAGCTAGGAAGAATCAGTAAATCCCTTCCCACACTCAGAGCAGGTGAACAGTCTCTCCCCAGTGTGAACTCGCTGGTGTGTCAGAAGGTGGGATGACTGACTGAATTCCTACCCACACTCAGAGCAGGTGAATGGTCTCTCCCTGGTGTGAACTCGCTGGTGTGTCTGCAGGTTGGATAACTGAGTGAATCCCTTCCCACATTCACTGCTGTTGAACAGCCTTTCTCCAGTGTGAACTCGCTGGTGCATCAGCAGGTTGGATGAATCGCTGAATCTCTTCCCACACTCAGAGCAGGTGAACAGCCTCTCCCTGGTGTGACTGCGTCGATGAGTTTCCAGTGCAGATGGGGTATGGAATCCTTTCCCATAGTCCCCACATTTCCACAGTTTCTCCATGGTGTGGGTGTCCTTGTGTCTCTCCAGGTTCAATGAATAGTTGAAGCCTCGTCCACAGACAGTCTCTCCCCGCTGTGAATGGTGCGATGGATTTTTTCAGTCTGTGTTACTGATTAAAGCTCTTTCCACAGTCAGAGCACAGGAACACTCTCACTCGGGTATGTGTGTCTCGGTGCTTTTCCAGTCCCAGTGATGTTAAAGCCTTTTAAGCAGACAGAACAGACAAACACTTCTCCTTCCACATTCAAAAGCTGATGATATTCAGGTCCTAATAAATCAAGCGAATATCCTGTAAAAGGAGTTTACAAAAGTCATCACTGTCAGTATAGGATAGAAATTCAGAACAGACAATTCTAGTTTCTGTGGATCATTCTTTCCTCTTTTACCCCAACAGTCATCCCAGACACTCTTCTACCATTCTCACTCTACTGGGCCTAACATTCACCCTCCCAGTTCTCCTGAAGGTGCTGATTCATGCTGATGTACAGATCCATACATAAAAACGCACAAACATACGAACATATGAATTAGGAGCAGGAGTTGGCCACTTGCCCCCTCAAGCTTGCTCCACATTCAATAAGATCATGACTGATCTGAATGTAACCTCAACCTCACATTACTGCCCACCCCAAAAACCTTTCACCCCCTTATTAATCAAGAATCTATCTAGCTGTGCCCTAAAAATGTTCAAAGACTCTGCTTCCACTGCCTTTTGAGGAAGAGGGCTCCAAAGGCTCACCACCCTCTGAGAGAAAAAATTTCTCCTCAGCTCTGTCTGAAATGAGCGACTCCTTATTTTTAAAGTGACCCCTAATACTAGATTCTCCCACAAGAGGAAACATCGTCTCCACATCCACCCTGCCAAGACCCGTCAGGATTTTACAGGTTTCAATTAAGTCGTCTCTTCCTCTTCTAAATTCCAGTGGATACAAGCCTAACCTGTCCAACCTTTCCTCATAAGACAACCCGCCCATTCCTGGTATTAGTCCATTAACTTTCTCTGAATTGCTTCTAACGCGTTTGCATCTTTCTTTAAATAAGGAGACCATCACTGTACACAGTAATCCAGATGTGGTCTCACCAGTGCCCTGTACAACTGAAGCATAACCTCCCTACTTTTGTATTCAATTCCCCTCACAATAAATAATAACATTCTATTTGCTTTCCTAATTACTTGCTGTACCTGCATATTAGTGATTCATGCACTAGAACACCCAGATCCCTCTGAATTTCAGAGCTCTACAATTTCTCACCATTTAGATAATATGCTCCTTTTTCTTCCTGCCAAAATGAACAATTTCACATTTGCCCACATTATACTCCATTTAACTGATCTTTGCCCACTCACTTGACCTATATATGTCACTTTGTAGTCTCCTTATGTCCTCTCTACAATTTACTTTCCTACCTATCTTTGTGTCATCAGCAAATCTAGCCACCATTCCTTCGGTCCCTTTATCCAATTCATTTATATAAATTGTAAAAAGTTGAGGTCCCAGCACTGATCCCTGTGGCACACCACTCGTCACATCCTGCCAACCAGAAAAAAATTGGTTGAACATGATTTCAAATTTACAAAACCATGTCGACTCTGCTTGGTTGCCTTAAATTTTTCTAAGTGCCCTGCTATAACATCTTTAATAATAGCATCTAACATTTTCCCTGTGACAGATATATAGTCACTACTTCATGTCATGGACACAGAGACCTGAAAATCTTTATGCAGGCTGCTAGCCATATATATGTGTATATACTGGACCACAAATTTGTGCAGTATACACTATATTACTTGATCAGAGATACAGCGGGGATGCATGGAAGAACATTACTTAGGAGCGAGTTGTAATTACCTCAAACTCACTGCCTGTAAGGGTGCTGGAAGGGGAGATGATCAATGATGTCAACACAAAATTGTACGGTCACTTGAAGGAAATAAACTTACAGGGGAAGAGGGCCGACTGGATTGTTATACAGAGAGTCGGCCATGGACTCGCATTGCTGAATGGACTCCTTCTGTGCTGTAATGACTCTATGACTGGAAATATATAATGTGGCCACAATACTAAATTAAAACAGTGAGGTGCCGAAGGATTGGAGGGTAGCTCATGTTGTTCCGTTGTTTAAAAAAGGCTCCAAAAATAAACCAGGTAATTACAGGCCAGTGAGCCTGACGTCAGTAGTAGGCAAATTATTGGAAGGTGTTCTGAGAGATCAGATATATAATTATTTGGACAGCCAAGGGCTGATTAAGGATAGTCAGCATGGCTTTGTGCATGGTAGGTCGTGTTTAACGAACCTTATGGAGTTTTTCGAGGAGGTTACCAAAAAGATAGTTGAAGGAAAGGCTGTGGATGTTGTCTACATGGACTTTAGTAAGGCCTTTGACAAGGTCCCACATGGGAGGTTAGTTCAGAAGGTTCAGACACTTGGTATCCATGGAGAGGTTGTAAACTGGATTCGAAATTGGCTGTGTGGGAGAAGACAGAGAGTGGTAGTGGATGATTGCTTCTCAGACTGGAGGTCTGTGACTAGTGATGTGCCTCTGGGATCTGTGCTGGGACCATTGTTGTTTGTTGTCTATATCAATGATTTGGATGAAATTGTGGTAAATTGGATCAGCAATTTTGCTGATGACACTAAGATTGGAGACATTGTGGACAGCGAGGAAGGCTTTCGAAGCTTGCAGAGGGATCTGGACCAACTGGAAAACTGGGCCAGAAAATGGCAGATGGGATTTAATGCAGAAAAGTGTGAGGTGTTGCATTTTGGAAGGACAAACCAAGGTAGGACATACACAATAAATGGTAGGGTAATGAGGAGTGCAGAGGAACAAAAGGATCTGGGAGTTCAGATACATAATTCCCTGAAAGTGGCATCACAGGTAGACAGGGTTGTAAAGAATGCTTTTGGCATACTGGCCTTCATAAATCAAAATATTGAGAATAGGAGTTGGGATGTTATGGTAAGGTTGTATAAGACATTGGTGAGGCCAACTTTGGAGTATTGTGTGCAATTCTGGTCACCTAACTACAGGAAGGATATCAGTAAGATTGAAAGAGTGCAGAGAAGATTTACTATGATGTTGCCGGGTCTTAAGGAGTTGAGTTACAGGGAAAGATTAAACAGGTTAGGACTTTATTCCTTGGAGCGTAAAAGGATGAGGGGCGATTTGATAGAAGTTTACAAAATTATGAGTAAATGCGAGTAGCTCTTTCCCCTTAGATTAGGAGACATAAGCACGAGAGGACATGGCTTTAGGGTGAAAGGGGAAAGGTTTAGGTGGAACTTCTTCACTCAGAGAGTGGTGAGAGTGTGGAACAAGCTGCCATCTGACATGGTAAATGCGGGTTCACTCTTAAGTTTTAAGAATAAATTGGATAGATACATGGATGGGAGAGGTCTGGAGGGTTATGGACTGAGTGTAGGTCAATGGGATTAGAGGGATAATATTTTGGCACAGACTAGAAGGGCCAAATGGCCTGTTTTCTGTGCTGTAGTGTTCTATGGTTCTAAATAATAATCAATTAAATGTATTACAGACCTATAAATAATATATCTAATATGTATCAAATAACATCACTAGCCATATCTCTGTCCTATATTAATTTACTGTCCCCTTAAATGTCAGCCATCTCCTGGAGAAATCACCCCTTTTATTGTGAACATTAGGAAAGAGACCATCCTTTTAGCCAGACAAATAAATGTGTCAAGCTGAGGGAGCAAAGGATGTCAATGTCTTTAAGAGAGAGAGAGAGACCTGGGCCAACATTTCCAGAGTCTGCACCCTCCCTGGATTCACTTCCTTTCCCTTCAGTTCCTGCAAGTCAACAATTTCCCCCCAGAATGAGAAAAGAAATGGAAAGGGGGAGAAAAGAAAGTGTTTTACTCACAGATGTTGGACACAGGAGGAAGTTTTAGTCTGTGTGAAGCTCAATTTTCATGCACACAAAGCCCGTGCTCTGATTGGCTGGAGAACAAGAGTCGTTCCGGTCCTCCAACGATTGGTTAATCCCTCGCCTGAAGAGAATGGGGCACCGGAAGGGAAGAGGGGTGGTGGGCTCTCCCCCCGCACGTGCGCAGATTTCCCCTCCCTTGGACATGCGCAGTCCCGGGCCACCCGCCTACACGGCGGATAGAGCGGTTTCCCCAGTGTGGGGGATTGTGGGAGCTCCCGCACCATTACTCATCCAGAGCCCAGATACCAACTCCTGGGACTAGGATGGAAAGTTGGGGTGAGTGGTGCAGTGACCCCACCCTGATACAAAGTACATGTGGGTAGTCACTGGATTTGATTGTGACGTCCCCTTAGCAAAACAGTTTGTTAACTTCAGGTGTCAAGATTTAGACACTTGGGTTACATATTGGGAGGGCAATAGGTGAGTGTGAAACTGAACCCGGGAGTCAGCACCTTCAGGGGAGGAGAATTGGGGGAAAAGCAGGAGGGGGATAATAGGAGGAATTAGTGGTCAGTTAAATAGGGAGGAGGGTGTGTGTGGGGAACAGAGATTTATAGCTCGAGAGGCAGCAGGATAGTGACATTGTCAGTGAGCTGGTATTCCAGAGACCCCGGGAAATTCTCTGGGGAAATGGGTTCGTCACCACGGCAGCTGGCAAAATTTGAATTCAACAAATACATGGAGTTTAATGTTTGATGATGACAGTGAAACCATTGCCAACTGTTGCAAAAACCCTTCTGATTCCATAAGGAAATCTGCTGTCCTTACCCAGTGTGGCCTTCATGTGACTCCAGACCCACAGTCATGCAGTTGACTTGTAAATGCCCTCTGAACAAGGGCAATTTGGTATAAGCCACCCACATCCCAGAAATGACTGAGAAAAAGGGAGTGGGATGTTCTATGACATGAACAACTTTATCAATTTCTGTTTCAAAATTATCCTTTGGACCTTGACCTTGAACCCGCAATGGACTATGTCAGAGGTAAAGGCCATACTGAGCTCAATTGCATTGAAAATACAGCACAGAAGCAGGACGTTTTGTTACATTTTGTTACGTTGAAGGTTGTTGTTATATTGAACACTGCCTGTTGAACTCCCTCACTGCTTCTAACTCCAAGACCCCTGTGATGAACAGTCTGATCAACAATCTCATTCCCACAGCCCAGCCCAGCCCAGTCCAGCCATTCTCAGTGAATCTTCTCTCCTCAGGCTCCCTTGTGACTCTGTCCCTGCTCTCTCACTGTGCTGAGTTCAGGTGTGAACAAAGCATTTTTGTCTTCAGATTTTCACTCTGAAAGGTTTCATGCACCAGGAGACGATGAATAGGCTGGGTCACTTCACTCTTGGAAAGACAAGGCTGAGGCTTAATGAAGGTTTTTATAATTCTGAAAGGTTTTGATAGACACAGAGAATGTTTCTACTTGTAGGAGGGAGAGCAAAACTAGAAGCCATCAACAGAAGATAGTGATTGATTAACCTAATCGGGAATTCAGGAGAAACTTCTTTCCCAGAGAGCGGTGAGAATGTGGAACTCACTACCACAGGGAGTGGTGGAGGTGAATAACCTGGATACATTTAAGGGAAAGCTGGGTAAACACATGGGGGAGAAATGAACAGAAGGATTCGCTGAGAGTGAGATGAGAAAGAATGAGAGAAGGCGCAAGTGAAGTATAAATACCGGCATGGATTGGGTGGGCTGAATACCTGTTTTTGTGCTGTATATTGAACGTGGTATTGCCTTTAACTCTGACATAATCAATTCTGGGTTAAAGGGAAACAGTTTAACTCACAGAAGAACATTTCAGCTCATTGCTTCCAGCTATTTCCAATCACTGCCTCTTGTCAGTCAGGTGTCCAAGTGAGGAGCCAAGACATTCAATTCAACTACAAACATCTCATGTAATTGGTTTCAATATAACTTTGAAGAGCAGATCTTTTGAAAATGGACAGAAACTATTTAAATTTACTGGCTCCTAGTCACTTCCTAAAACAATTATTATTTACCAGCCAGCCTTTTTCATATTGGAGAGTTTGTTTCATCCAGTACAACGCAGCCCACTTTAATGGCAGCCCATCCACCACCTTCAATATTCACTCCCACCACCTGTGCAGTACAGTGGCTGCAGCATGTACCATCTACAAGATGCATTGCATTGACTCACTGAAGCTCCTTCAACACCACCTTACAAACCCACTACTTCTACCATCTCGAAGAGCAACAGACACATGGGAACAGCATCAGCTGAGATTCCCCTCCGAGTGGCGCATCATCCTGACTTGGATCTCTATTGTTCAGGAAGAGAAGCGCGAGAGGAGCCAGGAGTTGAAGAGAAGCGCGAGAGACACCGGCAGATGAAGAGAAGAGCGAGAGGAGCCGGCAGATGAAGAGAAGAACGAGAGGAGCCGGCAGTTGAAGAGAAGTGTGAGAAGAGCCGGCAGTTGAAGAGAAGCACGAGAGGAGCCGGCAGTTGAAGGGAAGTGCGAAAACAGCCGGCAGTTGAAGAGAAGAGCAAGAGGAGCCGGCAGTTGAAGAGTAGCACGAGAGGAGCCGGCAGTTGAAGAGAAGCGCGAGGGGAGCTGGCAGATGAAGAGAAGCGAGAGGAGCCGGCAGTTGAAGAGAAGTGCGAGAGGAGCCGGCAGATGAAGAGAAGAGCGAGAGAAGCCAGCAGATGAAGAGAAGAACGAGAGGAGCCGGCAGTTGAAGAGAAGTGCGAGAGATGCAGGCAGTTGAAGAGAAGCGCGAGAAGAGCCGGCAGTTGAAGAGAAGTGCCAGAGGAGCCGGCAGTTGAATAGAAGTGCGAGAGGAGCCGGCAGTTGAAGAGAAGTGCGAAAACAGCCGGCAGTTGAAGAGAAGAGCGAGAGGAGCTGGCAGTTGAAGAGTAGCATGAGAGGAGCCGGCAGTTGAAGAGAAGCGCCAGAGGAGCCAGCAGTTGAAGTGAACCGTGAGAGACACTGACAGTTGAAGAGAAGTGCGAGGGGAGCTGGCAGATGAAGAGAAGCGAGAGGAGCCAGCAGTTGAAGGGAAGCGCCAGAGGAGCCAGCAGTTGAAGAGAAGCGAGAGAAGAGCCAGCAGTTGAAGAGAAGCGCGAGAGGAGCCAGGAGTTGAAAAGAAGCGCCAGAGGAGCCAGCTGTTGAACAGAAGTGCGAGAAGAGCCGGCAGTTGAAGAGAAGCGCCAGAGGAGCCAGCAGTTGAAGAGAAGCGCCAGAGGAGCCAGCAGTTGAAGAGAAGCGCGAGAAGAGCCGGCAGTTGAAGAGAAACGCCAGAGGAGCCAGCTGTTGAAGAGAAGCGCCAGAGGAGCCAGCAGTTGAAGAGCAGCGCGAGAAGAGCCGGCAGTTGAAGAGAAGCGTGAGAGGAGCCAGCAGTTGAAGAGAAATACCAGAGGAGCCGGCAGATGAAGAGAAGCACGAGAGACGCCGGCAGTTGAAGAGAAGCATCAGAGGAGCCGGCAGTTGAAGAGAAGCGCCAGAGGAGCCGGCAGTTGAAGAGAAGCGCGAGAGGAGCCAGGAGTTGAAGAGAAGCGCCAGAGGAGCCAGCTGTTGAACAGAAGTGCGAGAAGAGCCGGCAGTTGAAGAGAAGTGCCAGAGGAGCCGGTAGTTGAAGAGAAGCGCCAGAGGAGCCGGTAGTTGAAGAGAAGCGCCAGAGGAGCCGGCAGTTGAAGGGAAGCGCGAGAGGAGCCGGCAGATGAAGAGAAGCATGAGAAGAGCCGGCAGTTGAAGAGAAGCGCGAGAAGAGCCGGCAGTTGAAGGGAAGCACGAGAGGAGCCGGCAGATGAAGTGAAACGCGAGAGGAGCCGAGAGTTGAAGAGAAGCGCGAGAAGAGCTGGCAGTTGAAGGGAAGCGCGAGAGGAGCCAGGAGTCGAAGGGAAGCGAGAGTGGAGCCAGGAGTTGAAGAGAAGCGCGAGAGGAGCCGGGAGTTGAAGGGAAGCGCAAGAGGAATCGGGAGTTGAAGAGTCACTAGCTGCAGATCCTGGAAGCCCGGGTTTCGGAGTTGAAGTGGCGGCTGGGAACACTGGACCATCCGCGAAGTGGAGGGTATCATGGATAGAAGGTATAGAGAGGGGAATGGCCTCTCAGGGGTAAGTAGCAACAGCCAAATTCCTTACACCACGGTTGGCTCTGCTGCACAGTGGGGGAGTAAAAAGCTGGGAATGCAATAGTTATAGGGGATTCAATTGTAAGGGAATAGATTAGCGTTTCTGTGGCCGCAAATGAGACTCCAGGATGGTATGTTGCCTTCCTGGTGCAAGGGTCAAGGATGTCTCTAAGCGGCTACATTCTGAAGGGGGAGGGTGAACAGCCAGTGTTCATGGTAGCAAAAACAGGAAGGCAGACGATTATCTGAATGGCTCTAAATTGAAAGATGGGAATGTGCAATGAGACCTGGGTGTCCTTGTGCACCAACCGCTGAAGGTAAGCATGCAGGTGAAGCAGGTGGTAAAGAAGGCAAATGGTATGTTGGCCTTCATAGCCAGAGTATTCAAGTACAGGAACAGGGATGTCTTGCTGCAATTGTATTGGGCCTTGGTGAGACCACACAATATCGTGTGCAGTCTTGGTCCTTATCTGAGGAAGGATGTACTTGCTATAGAGGGAGTGCAGCGAAGGTTTACCCAACTGATTCCTGGGATGGCGGGACTGACATATATGGAGAGATTGAGCCAATTAGGACTATATTCGCTGGAGTTCAGAAGAATGAGGGGGATCTCATATAAAGCTATAAAATTCAAACAGGACAAGACAGGGTAGATGCAGTAAGGTGGGGGAGTCTAGAACCAGGGGTCACAGTCTGAGGACATGGGGTAGACCATTTAGGATTGAGATGAGGAGAAATTTCTTCACCCAGAGAGTGGTGAGCCTGTGGAATTCGTTACCACAGAAAGTAGTTGAGACCAAAACATTGTATGTTTTTAAGGAGTTAGATGTGGCTCTTGGGGTGAAAGGGATCAAAGGGTATGGGGAGAAAGCGGGAGCAGGCTTTTGAGTTGGATGATCAGCCATGATCATAATGAATGGTGCAGCAGGCTCGAGGGGCTGAATGGCCTTCTCCTGTTCCTAGTATCTTTGTAAAAAAATTGGGGTGAGGTACTAAAAGCAGAATATAGGAGTTCAGATGTAAGTTGAAAAGTAGGTCCTCAAAGATAGTGATCTCAGGATAACTACCAGTGCCGCGAGCTTGTCAAAGTAGAAATAGCAGCATATATCAGATGAATACATGACTGAAAAGATGGTGCGAGGGGGAGGGTTTCAGATTCCTGGGACTTTGGGACCGGTTCTGGGGTAGGTGGGACCAGTACAAACTGGTCAGGTTACACCTGGGCAGGACCGGGACTGATGTCCTAGGGGGAGCATTTGCCAGAGTGGTTGGGGAGGGTTTAAGCTAAAATGGCAGGGGGTGGGAACCTATGCAAGGGACCAGAGGGAGGAACTCAAGGACATGAACAAAAGACAGAAAGTGGAATTAAAAAGGTGATAGGCAGAGAAATCAAGGGCAAGAATCAAACAGGGCCTCAGTGAAAAATAGTGGGAATGGGACAAGTAATGTTAAAAAGATAAGCCTTAAGGCTTTGTGCCTTAACACAAGGAGCATTCGCAATAAAGTGGATGAATTAAATGCGCAAATAGATGTAAACAGGTATGATATAGTCGGGATTACGGAAACATGGCTGCGGGGTGACCAGGGATGGGAACTGAACATCCAGGGGTATTCAGTATTTAGGAAGGACAGACAAAAAGGAAAAGGTGGTGAAGTGGCATTGCTGGTTAAAGAGGAAATTAACAAATAGTGAGGAAAAATATTAGCTCCGACGATGTGGAATTTGTATGGGTAGAGCTGAGAAACACTAAGGGGCAAAAAAGATTAGTAGGGGTTGTATATAAACTCCCAAACTATAGTGGTGATGTTGGGAATGGCATTAAACAGGAAATTACAAATGCATGCAATAAAGGAACATCTGTAATTATGGGTGACTTTAATCTGCATATAGATTGGGCAAATCAAATTAGTAACAATACCGTAGAGGAAGAATTCCTGGAGTGTATACGGGATGGTTTCCTGGGCCAATACGTTGAGGAACCAATGAGAGAACAGGCCATCCTAGACTGGGTATTTTGTAATAAGAAAGGAATAATTGGCAATCTAGGTGTGCGAGGCTCCTTGGGGATGAGTGACCATAATATGATAGAATTCTTCATCAAGATGGAGAGTGATGTAGTTGATTCTGAGACTAGGGTCCTGAATCTTAATAAAGGAAACTACGATGGTATGAGGCGTGAGTTGGCTATGATGGATTGGGAAACATTACTCAAAGGGATGAGCTCAGTCAGTCTCATACTCTCGCCTCTGAGTCTGAATGTTAGGGGTTCATGTCCCCACTCCAGAGACTCGAGTTCCCCATAATCCAGGGCTGGCACTCTTTCAGTCTTCACCTGCCAGGTTCCTAAACTCTGGAATTCCCTCCCTTAACCCCTCCACTTCTCTCTCCTCCTTTTAGACTCTGCTTAAAACCTACCTTTTCTTCTCTTACATCAAGGTCTCGATAAACTGTGTCCCCAAAACAAAGCTGATTTATTTGACATTTACCCCTAATATTAATCTCCAGCCCAGTTACAGGGGTTATTAAAATCAACAGAAACAAACCCCAACTGTCAGAATAAATATGGTTCAGTCCTGGTTGTGATTAGCAGCAGCAATAACAGCAGAATCCAGCACCTGGAGTGAACAATGGACTCACTGGTGTGTCAGGAGCTGGGATGAGCGAGTGAATACATTCCCACACTCAGAACATTTAATCAGCCTCTCGCCAGTCTGAACCCACTGCTGAGCCACATACAGAGCAGGTGAACGGCCTCTCCCCAGTGTGAGCTCACATATATGTAATCGAGCTGGATGAGGAAGTGAATCCCTTTCCTTCTCCTTCAATCTGACCCACATTGTCATGACCTGCATCATGGGTAAAACAAGGAGGCAAGTCCCAAATCCACCCCAGCCTGAATGTGGATCGATCCCCGTGATGTTGGCACCAATCTGGTCCGCACCCACAATCCAGGCGACTCAGCTGACCAGCCGCCATCCCCCACAAAGGATGTGAGTTGCTGCGGCAACATACACAGTTACAAACTATGGATAGTGATGGTCACAGCTGCAATTTCTTTCCACCATGTGGCTGAGCAGAAATCTCTCCTGCTCTTACCACCTGCCATTGATGTGTGTTGGAAGGTTTTACAAGTTGATTCTAAACCTGTTTGGCTGCATCGTGAAGACACTTTCCTTGGCCATCAGGTCCTGGACTGGGACTTAAACCGGGAGCTTTAGACTCAGAGGCAGGGACACTACCCACTGCTCCACAAGACCTCCCCCGCTACCTATTGCCCTCCCCAATATGTCACCCAGCTGTCTACACCTTGACAGAAAGAGAGTCATATTCTACTCAAAATATGATTCCAGACCTGTTGAGTGTCTCCAGCACTTCCTTTTTCAATTTCAGTCTATGTATTTACGCTTGAAGTTAACAAACTGTTTTGCTAAGGAGACGTCATAATCAAATCCAGTGACTACCCACATATACAGTGGGGTCACTTCACCACCCCCCCCCAACTTTCCATTCCAGTCGCAGGAGTTGGGAGATTGGGCTCCGGATGAGTAATGGCGGCCGCAGCTCCCATAATCCCCTGCACTGGGGAAACTGCTCTATCCGCCTTCCCACATTCAGATCAGGTGAACAGCCTCTCCCCAGTGTGAACTCGCTTGTGTTTATGCAGATCGGATGAGTTACTGAATCCCTTCTCACATTCAGAACAGATAAATGGCCTCTCCCCAGTGTGAATGCGCTGGTGTGTCCGCAGGTTGGATGAATGAGCGAATCCCTTCCCACACACAGAGCGGATGAATGGCCTCTCACCAGTCCAACTGGGTCGATGAGCTTCCAACTCAGGTGGGGATCTGAATCTTTTCCCACTGTCCCCCAATTTCTACGGTTTATCCATGGTGTGCATGCCCTTGTGTCTCTCCAGATCTGATGATCAGTTGAAGCCTTGTCCTCACACAGGACATGTATAATGTCTCGCTCCACTATGAATGGTGGGATGTTTTCTCAGGCTGTGTAACTGGTTAAAGCTCTTTCCACAGTCAATGCAATGGAACACTCTCGGATGTGTCTGTGTCTCAGTGCTTTTTCAGTCACACTGATGTTTAAAATCTTTTGAACAAAAGAGATAAACATTTCCCCTTCTAGGTTCAAAGGCCGATGATAGCCAGGTCGCGATGAGTTGAGTGACTGTCAGATCTTGACGTTTGGTTTGAGATTACTGTCTGGAAATCCACCTCTTCTAATATCCTGTAAAAGCCATCATTCTCCCTCCATTCTCACTCTGTTGTAATATACACCCAACATTACTGCACTAAAAATGTGTGTACTACACAGAACTCTAACACATGATTAGAGATACGTGGGGCTGTGGGGAGGAACTTTATTTCAGAAGTAAGAAGTGATGACCTAGAACCCACTGCCTACAGGAATGGTGGATGCAGAGATGATCAATAATTTTAAAATGAAATTGGATGGACACTTGAAGGAAATAAACTTGCAGAGGAATGGGGAGATAGGGGGGAATGGGACTGACTGGATTGCTCTACAGAGACTCGCAAGGACTCGAGTTGTCAAACGGGCTCCTTCTGTGCTGTATTGACTCCATGATTGCAAATATATAACGCAACTACAGTCCGATATTACAAGATTGGAAAGGATAATAAATGAACTTAATTAAGTGTAATTATACATAATATATCTAAAGAGTCCCCTATAACAACATTAGAAAAATCCATGTCCTCCATTATTATATTGTCCAGAGGGGCAAAATACTTACAAAATAAAGTATGGGACGCTTCAGCCGTTGGGCTGGAAGCATGGGTGGTGGGGCCGGGGGGGTGGTGGGATGCTGGTGACCAAAAGAGCGGGTTAGGGGGGTTTTGGTTTCAAGGAGTTGGGGGGTGGGGAGAAGGGGTCTGGAGACAATAATAGTGGGAATTTAAAATCAACTAAAACTTACAACTTATCTTGTTCAGTCACAACATCTCTCTGCTGGCCAACTCACTGACTTGCAGTCCCACTCAAATCACTAAAAACTCACTCTGGAGACTCCAGCGATCAGTTTCCCACTGGCTGTCCTAGAAATACAGGACAAAAGTCAAACTAAGGAGCAATCCTTAAAATACAGGACAGTTAATCATCCTGAAATTGGCCCCTTAAATGTCAACCATCTCCTGGAGAAACCACCCCTTTAATTGTGAACATTAGGAAAGAGACCATCCTTTTAGCCAGACAAATAAATGTGTCAAGCTGAGGGAGCAAAGGATGTCAATGTCTTTAAGAGAGAGAGACCTGGGCCAACCTTTCCAGAGTCTGCACCCTCCCTGGATTCACTTCCTTTCCCTTCAATTCCTGCAAGTGAACAATTCCCACCCCCCCAGAATGAGAAAAGAAATGGAAAGGGGGAAACATAAATTTCTTCATAGATGTTGCCCAGAGGAGGAAATTTCAGTCTGAAGCTCATTGTCCAACTTCCGCGTTGTGACGTCCACAATAGAACCCTGCCTGAATCAGCCAATAGGAATCACTCTGCTCTGCGGTGACGTCCTCGGGTTCCAGTCCGTCGGCCAGGAGTGCAGGCACGGGAGCCCCACCCCCCGCCCCCGCCCTCACCCATTGTTCCCCCTCCCCCTCCACTTCCTCGAGCCAAGGTTTCCAGGCTGACGGCTCTGGCCAGAGCAAGAAGCCGCTTGGAGAACTCAGGAGAGGAGAAGCTGCGCATGTGCAGGGGAGAGCCTGTTCCCCCTACCGTCATGTTGAGGGGCTGACCAATGGGAAGAGTTGGAGGACGGAAGGACTCTGGTCCTCCAGCCAATCAGAATGCGGGCTTTGTGTGAATGAAGATTGAGCTTCACACAAACCAAAACTTCCTCCTGTGTCCAACATCTGTGAGTAAAACACTTTCTTTTCCCCCCCTTTCCATTTCTTTTCTCATTCTGGGGGGAAATTGTTGACTTGCAGGAACTGAAGGGAAAGGAAGTGAATCCAGGGAGGGAGCAGACTCTGGAAAGGTTGGCCCAGGTCTCTCTCTCTCTCTCTTAAAGACATTGACATCCTTTGCTCCCTCAGATTGACACATTTATTTATCTGGCTAATGATGGTCCCTTTCCTAAAGTTCACAATTAAAGGGGTGGTTTCCCCAGGAGATGGCTGACATTTAAGGGGACAGTAAGTTCATATAGGACAGAGATATGTCCAATGTTGTTATATGGTACATATTAGATATGTTATTTATGGTTCTGTAATAAAGTATATTTATTATTAATTCTAGTCCGATAATATAGTACTGTAGCTTTGTTATATATTTCCAGTCAAAGAGTCATTACGAAACAATAGGAGTCCATTCAGCAACTCAAGTCCATGCTGACTCTCCGTTGAGTAATCCAGACAGTCCCATTCCCCCTCTATATCCCTGTTCCCCTGCAAGTTTATTTCCTTCAAATTGATTTCATTCATCCATCCAATTTTGTTTTGAAATTATTAATCGTCTGCCCTTCCACCATCCTCATAGGCAGTGAGTTCCAGGACATGTCCACTTGCTTCCTCATAAAATCTCTTCCTCACTGCACCCCCCCACCACCCCCGTATCTCTAATCAAGTGATACACATTGTTTATTACACACAGTTTTAGTCCAGTCATATATATGCCTGGCAGCCTGCATGAAGTTTTTCAGATCTCTTTGTTTCCAGGATAGGAAACTGTGAGCATGGATCTGTCGGTCAGCATGAATTGGCACCTTCAGGAGAATTGGGAGGGTGTATATCAGGTACAGCAGAGTGAGAATGGAGGGAGTGTGTGTGGGATGGAGATTTACAGCTTTTGTGGCTACAAGAGTGGGAATTCTGTGGAGAGTGACTCACCTTCTGACTCCCCAAAGCCCGTCTGCCAATTACAAGGCACAAGTCAGGAGTGTGATGGAATACTCCCCACTTGCCTGGATGAGGGCAGCTCCAACAACACTCGAAGCTTGACACCATCCAGGACAGAGCAGCTCGCTTGATTGGCACTGCATCCACAAATATTCACTCCCTCCACCACCGACACACAGTAGCAACAGTGTGTACCATCTACTAGATGCACTGCAGGAACTCACCAAGGCTTCTTTGACTGCATCTTTCAAAGCCATAACCTCTATCATGTAGATGGACAAGAGCAGCAGACACATGGGAACATCACCACATGGAAGTTCCCCTCCAAGCCACACACCATCCTGACTCAGAACTATATCAGCATTCCTTCACTGTCACTGGGTCAAAATCCTGGAACTCCCTTCCTAACAGCACTATGGGTGTATTTGCAGCGGTTCAAGAAAGCAGCTCACCACCACCTTCTCAAGGGCAACTAGGGGTGGACAACAAATGCTGACCCGGCCAGCGACACCCCCATCCCCATGAACAAATAAAAAAATGCAAAGCATGTTCCACAGTAAAGAGAATTGTCTGTTCTGAATTTCTATCCTGTACTGACCGTGATAATTTTGTCAATTCTTTTTACAGGATATTAGAAGAGTAGGATTTGCAAACAGAAATCCCAAACCGAACTTCACATCAAGATCTGATGGAGTCACTCAATTCATCAAGTCCTGAATATCATCAGCCTTTGCATCTGGGAGAAACGTTTGTCTGTTCTGTCTACTTCATCAGATTTCAAACATCACTGTGACTGGAAAAACACCGAGACACACACACACCTGAGTGAGAGTGTTTCCAGTGCACTGACTGTGGAAAGAGCTTTAACCAGTTACACAGACTGAAAAAACATCACCACATTCACAACGGGGGGAAACTGTACACGTGTTCTCTGTGTGGGCGAAGCTTCAACTGATCATCAACCCTGGAGAGACACAAAGACACCCACACCATGGAGAAACCGTGGAAATGTGGGGACTGTGGGAAGGGATTCAAATCCCCATCTGCACTGGACACCCATCGATGCATTCACACCGGGGAGAGGCCGTTCATCTGCTCCGTGTGTGGGAAGGGATTCACTAAGTCATCGAACCTGCTGACACACAAGTGAGTTCACACCGGGGAGAGGCCGTTCATCTGCTCCGTGTGTGGAAAGAGATTCACTGAGTCATCCAGCCTGCGGAGACACCAGAAACTTTTCAACTGATTACAGATTTTGGTTTTTGCTTTTATTGCTGCTGTTAATCTCATCCAGGGTTGAACCATGTTCATTCTGATACTTGTTGAAGTGCAAGGGTCGGACGGTTTCTTTCTGCTGGACTGGCTGGTCTCACGACTTTGCTTCCAGTGGCTGATGCTCTTTGAGATTTGATGTGAATATCTAGTTTCATATTTCATATGAATTACAGAATGAAAGAGTGTTTGGAATGGAAAAGATATTTAGTTTGAAACTGTTTGGAACTCCCCAGAACATGCCAGGTTGCCATGGAGATGGGCTGTGTTGGTTGAAAGGTTCTTTTGTTTAATTTTTCTGAGTGTTTCTCACAGAAGGAAACTACAAAGCTACCAGTTTAAGCTGCCAGTGGTAGATTGGGAAACTACATTAAAAATTATGATGCTAGACAGACAATTTAAGGAATGAGGAGGCAGTGGCTTAGTGGTATTGTCACTCGACTAGTAATCCAGAGATACAGAGTAATGCTCTGGGGTTGTGGGTTCGATTCTCACCATGGCAAATGGTGCAATTTGAATTCAATCAGTAAAAATCTGGAATTAATTGAAGAAATGTTCCTCGCAAATGTTCCACAACAAATTGAGCCAATCAGCTTGGAGCCCTGTCTAACTGTGAACTATATCTTCCATCTAAACAGGGTGTCCTGGAACACCTGGTGCTCTGACCCCTTCCTGACCTTAACACATTTTTTTCCTTAAAGCTACATTGCAGTATCTGGAACTTAAAGAGACAGGCAATTGAAGACTTTTCATCATTAAGCTTACAATTTCATAATGTAAGCCTTATTAATTACACAAATGTGTCACTGAGGTGAAGTCTAACAGCCAACACTGATAAAGTATTGATAATGTTCATTCTGACACTTGGTGAAGTGGGAGGGTCGGAGGGTTTCTTTCTGCTGAACTGGCCAGTCTCACGACTTTGCTTCCAGTGGCTGATGCTCTTTGAGCCTGGGAGTGCACATTTCCACTGAAATGATCCACAAAAGCTGATGAAGGACATTTATTTTATCCTGGATAGTAAATAGTGTTTTCCTACCACTACAGGTTGGTCTAAAATAAATACATTTGTCTCTGTCCCATTGAGTCTACAGCACAGGGCCAGGCCAGTCGGCTCAATTGGTCTCTGTCAGTATTTATGCTCCACATGAACCTCCACCCACCCCTCTTCATCTCCCTCCCATCAGCATATCCTTCTATTCCTTTCTCCCTCATGTATGTATCCAGCTTCTCCTTAAATGTATTCATGCTGTTCACCTCAACCACTTGCTGTGATCGCGGGTTCCACATTCTCACCACTCGCTGGGTAACGACGTTTCTCATGAAATCCCTATTGGATTTTGAACCCCTTCATATTTTTAAACACTTCCATCAGGTCACCCTTCAGTCTTCTCTTTTCTAGAGAAAAGCAGCCCCAACCTTTCCTGAGGGTTAAATGTTCTCAGTTCTGGTATTATTCCTGTGAATCTTTGTTGTCCCTTCTCCAATGCTTCTATTTCCTTTTTCTAAATGAAGATCACAAATGTTGACAGTACTCCCAGGGTAGTCTAACCATGGTTCAAAACAAATTGGATATAACCTCCCTGCTTTTCACTTCTATCCCTCTAGAATGGAACCCTCTATCTGGGCCCCACACTTTAGGACAGATGTGACATTCTTAGAGAGGGAGCAGAGGAGATTTACGAGAATGGCACCAGGGATGAGGGACTTCAGTTAGTTGGAGAGGCTGGAGCAACTGAAATTTCTGTCTTTGGAACATGGAGTCATTAGGACACACAAGGAGGCCATTCAGCCTATCAAGTCCATATTTCCCTCAAGTGCCCATCCAATTGCCTTTTGTTCATCATTTCTGGTCCCACCCTCCTCATCGGTAGCAACTTCCAGGGCATTACCACTCACTGTGTAAAAATATTCCTCCTCACATTCCCCCATGCATCTCCTGACCAAAACCTTAAATCTGTGTCCCTTTCATCTCTGTACCATCAGCTGATGGGAACAGCTTTTCTTTCTCCACCTTATCGAAACCTGTCATAATCTTCTGCACCTCTATCAAATCTCCCCTCAACCTCCTTTGCTCCAAGGAGAACAACCTCAGCCTGATGTCTACAACAAAGAGCAAACAAAAGATGTTAAAGCCTGAAATCAATTGGGAATGTTTGATTTCTGTTTTAAAGACATGATGAATATATTGTATTGGACAGTAAAGGAATTGGAGTAACTCACCTGGGTGATCAGTGGAATGTAACAATCTGGTATCCACTTACATTCTAGTGAAAGTCAGGGAGCTGTAGATGAGATGAATAAGTTGATAGATTTCTCTGGGAGATATTTACATCCTTACCTCTGAATTTTGTTTTAAAGAAAACCACATTTGACAGCCTGGCCACCACCTGAAATATCAGGACCATAACAGGGAGAGATAAGCAAAGACAGACACTCACTTTGATCTTTTGATAAGCACACCTGAAAGTTCAGAATATGTGGCCTGACATTGGGATACTGGTGTGAGTGTGCAGATGTGATTTGTCACATGTGAAGACAATAGCACACTTAAATTCATGGTGAAGTGGACTGAAGACTGGGTCCCAAACATGTGCAGCTACTTAACAAAAAGCATGACATGAAATGGTTAATGTGACCAAGAGAATGAGACAAACTATTTTGACATTATCAAGGTATTGACACATACTCCAGAGAGAAACCGAATTTAAAACAATCAGTATAGAATTAAGCACACTGGTCATGGTCACAAAATGAGTAAAATTGAAGTAACAGAGATAAACATTTGGATTAGAACAATTAAGGGCTTGGGAGAAATAATACTGAGTGACAACTGTCCACAAGTTGGACAGGGGTAAGGAGAGAGCTGGAGAATCTTACCTCCATGCTTGATCTGTTGCTTGAAGCATATGTCCTTATGTACTAGCAACCAAGAGCTCACGGCGCTCCTTCAGGAGAAAAGATTGAGTAGATGTTACCCCAGACGGGGCCAGAACAGAACTGGAAAATAATGGAGTGAAATTGAGTGAGGGGTCGGAGAGAGAGTTCTCCTCCCCCTCAAGGTGTGGACTGTAAGAATTCTGGGGGACCCCCTACTTCGGGTTTTCTTGCTAATTAGTGAACATTGAATTAAAAACTATGATTGGCTGTCCATATATTTTTAATTTGATTGTTACATTTCTCCTGTTTTTATACCTGTTGTGATTCCTCTGGGTGAGGATGGTTGACAGGTGACAGGATGGGAATTTATGGTTTGGGTCTTCATTGACCAAATGTTTTATTGAACTGAAAGGTGTAAAAGGGGCCAAACTTCAGCAGAAATCTGGCAGAGCTGAGAACAGACGACTTGCTTTGTGGGAACAGGGAGATGACCAGCTCCCAGAGGACAGAGAAAACAAGAGTGCCCTGAATCCTAGACGACACCTGGATGTCAAGGCCACCATGTTTTCACTGCTTGGTATGGGAATGCTGACTCCCTGTACCAGGGACGGAGCATGGGAAGCCAATTGTTTGAGAGGTTGACGTGGCTTGGGCGGGTTCGGATGGTTCAATAACAGGTTTTGTAATTGGTCCGTTCAAATGTTAGCTCGGCAATGATTGGGTTAAATCAGTCTATAGACTTTGTGATGTAAAAAAGTATCAGAAGGGATTCCCTGAGCACAGAGCTTTGTAGAGGTTTTACATATTGCATTGACTGGTGCCATGGCATCTGGGGCAGACCAGGGAGCATTTACGTGGAGATGGTGCTTCTACCCAGAGTGTGATGGTAATGCTGCTGCACTTTGATACTACTGCTCAGACATGAGCATGTGTCAGGTCTTATTTATACTGAATAAAATCTAACCACTGTCACCAATAAGGGTTATCACTCAATCGTTTCAGAGTTTGGGAAAGGGGACAAAGGGTTAATTGACTCCCTGAACCCTATGTTTCTGATATCGCTGTGTCAAAAGTAAAACCTCATCCCCCCCGCCTCTGGCTCCTTTGCCAATTATCTTAGAGGGACTCACGTTCTGTTAAAGAACCTGCCAACCCCTCTCACCCACTTTCTCTAAAGTGCAGAAATCTACTAATGAAAAGTCCAGAAAAATTAAATAATTATCCTGCCAAAAGTTTTTTCATGAAATGAACATGGTTAAAAAAAAAATCACTTGACGATTGAAGACAACCAGAGTAAAAGAATGTGCTCAATGTTTTGGACTCAAATGATTTCTCTACGGCTCGTCTGTACCCTGTTCTTATGACTCCCCACTTTAGACACAGGGGCATTGAACCCCTGGGCGTTGGGTCACCATCAGCCCCTGTCACCCCCTCCTGTGTCCCGATGGGTTGGAGGCCCATTTCCCAGTCAGTCCTCCAGCACCTTCCTGTCTCTCTATTAGTGCGACGCCCATGGCAGTTTCCCAACTGGGGCGCAGGCCCCGTTATTCACACCTAAATTCAGCTCTCAGCTCCGTCACCTGTCTGTCATTGACACGAGCAATAGAGAGACAGAAAGGTGCTGGAGGCTCAAATGGGAAGTGGAAATTTGTGGCTCGAAACCAACACTGATATTTGTCAGTCTTATACAGGGGATTTAAATATTAGCTTTAGGCACTAGAGGCAAAGGGTGGGGCTTTTAAAGGGGAACTTTCCCTTTCTAGCTATTGTCTATGGTGTCAGCCGTGGCTCAGTGGATCCCACTCTCACCTCTGAATCAGAAAGTTGTTGGTTTAAATCCCAGTGCAGGGACCTAAGGACGAAAATGAACATCCAAAGTTAAGCACTGAGGGAGTGCTGCACTGTCGGAGCTGCTGTCTTTTGGATGAGATGCTAACCCAAGGGCCCTGTCTGCTCCTTCAGGTGGATTGAGAAATTTCCATGGCCATTAATTTGAAGAGAAGGGGAGTTGTCCCTGGTGTCCTGGCCAATATTTATCAATCAACATCACGAAAAATAAATCATCTGATCATTATCACATTGCTGATCGTGGGATCTCGCTGTGTGTAAATTGACTGCTGCGTTTCCTACATTACAACAGTAACTAACTTTGAAAGTACTTCATTGGCTGTGAAGCACTTTGGGACGTCCTGTGGTTGTGAAAGGTGCTACAGAAATGTACATTTTTTAATTTAAGATTGATGTTACCTGATCTTGTTACCTGTAACTTAATTGATTTCACCCATGCCCAACTTGCCATTTAATAAATTCACTTTGCTTCAGACAAGACTTTAACCAATTAAGGCAAAGGCAGAATTCTCTGGATAGTAAGTTTTGAAAGAAGCTTATTAAAAAAAAAATGTGTACTTCACAACTTTAAGACATTGACTTTTACAACTTCATGTGGGTGATCAGTCTGTCGAAGCATAACCCTCTCTGGCTCCTTCTTTGACAGTAATTCTTGTGGGATTTGCCCTCGGGAATCTGGCTCCTTCTCTGACAGTAATTTCCTTGGAACTCGGCCTCGGGAGTCTTCAGTACTTGGCTAGCAAGGAAGGCCTTCAGAAACTCTACTTTTATCCCCAAAGTGACCATGACCTCACGTCATTATTGGGCCAGTTGTAACATGACAATTGGTTAATTTGGTTACTAGATTAATTAAATGGATCCCCAATTAGTTTCACCACCTTCTCTCATTATCTTAGACAGGAAGACAATAGAACTGTTTGATACTATCCCTTTATCTGATTCTATACCATCCCTTATTCAGACAGTTTCAAATGTTGAGGCTAATCAGAGCCTGAAGGTCTCTCTTGTCGGTACATTTATCATCATTGCACATTCTTTACATATGCAGCAATTAAGCTTTTACATTTTTACAGCAAATAAAGCTCAGTCTTTTACCATAACTACTGACCCATTATTGATTCATTAACTGTAACTCAATTAAGGCTCACTACTTATTCAATCCTTTGTTACTGTTTGTTAATTAAACAGTAAGTACGGAAAAAAGAGATGTCAAAGGTTTTCATCTTGCACTCACCCAAACATTTGCAAGAATACGAAATGTAAAGGGAACAACAATTTATACTTCATGAGAGGAGAGTGCTGATTGGTTGGCAAATGGGCTCTAATTGGCGAATGCATTGCCATGGAGAATGCACCATTTGACTGATGACTCGTGTCATTCTCATAAAACCACACTCCAGCCTCGAGACTCAATGGAACAGAGACAAAGGCATTTATTTCAGATCTACCTGGAGTGGTAGGAAAAATATAATTTACTCTCCAGGATAAAATAAGTGTACTTCATCAGCTTTTGTGGATCATTTCAGTGGAAATATGCACTTCCAGGCTCAAAGAGCATCAGCCCATTGGAAGCAAAGTCATGAGACCGGCCAGTCCAGCAGAAAGAAACCCTCCGACCCTCTCACTTCACCAACTGTCAGAATGAACACGCTTCAGCTCTGGATGTGATTAACAGCAGCAATAACAGCAGAATCCAACCCCTGTAATCACTTGTGAATTCGCTGGAGTGTCAGCAGATGTGACTGAGAGAATCCTTTCCCACACTCAGAGCAGGTGAATGGCTTTCCCCCTGTGTGAGCTCACTGGTGTTTCCGCAGGCTCGAGAACTGACTGAATCCCTTCCCACACTCAGGGCAGGTGAATGGTCTCTCCCGGTGTGAGCTCGCTGGTGTCTCAGCAGGTTGGATAAGTGATTGAATTGCTTTCCACACAAAGGGCAGGTGAGTGGCCTCTCCCCAGTGTGAACTCACTGGTGCATCAGCAGGTTGCAAGACAGAGTGATTCCTTTCCCACACACAGAGCAGGCGAACGGCCTCTCCCCCGTGTGAACTCACTGGTGTGTCAACAGGTGGGATAAATCTCTGAATCCCTTCCCACACTGGGAGCAAGTGAATGGCCTCTCCCCAGTGTGAACATGCTGGTGTTTCCGAAGGGTGGATGAATCAGTGAATCCCTTCCCACACATGGAGCAAGTGAATGGCCTCTCCCCAGTGTGAATGCGTCGATGAGTTTTCAACGCAGACGGGAACCAGAAACTCTTCCCATAGTTCCCACATTTCCACAGCTTCTCCATGAGAGAGGCATCCTTGTGGCTCTCCAGGTTTGATGATCAGTTGAAGCCTCGTCCTCACACAGAACACGTGCACAGCCTCACCCCACTGTGAATTGGGTGATATATTTTCAGACTGTGTAACTGGTTAAAACTCTTTCCACACACATTTCACTGGAACACTCAGTCAGGTGCGTGTGTCTCGGTGTTTACCCAGTCACAGTTATGATGAAAACATTTTGAAGCAGACAGTACAGACAAACATTTCTCCTTCCAGATTCAACGGCCGATGATATTCAGGTACTGACGAATTGGATGACTCTATCAGATCTTGACACAATGTTTGGTTTGAGATTTCAGACTGAAAATCCTCCCCTTCTAATATCCTGTAAAAAATGTTTACAAAAATCATCTCTGTCAGTACAGGATAGAAATTCAAATCAAACAATTCTAGTTTCTATGGAACATTCATCCCTCACTTGTTCCCAACATCTTTAAATCTCCGTCCTACACACTCTCCCTCCATTCTCACTCTGTTGTAGCTAATTAACACCCTCCCAATTCTCCTGAAGGGGCTGATTCTTGCTAATCGACAGATGCAAATTCATTGCTTCCTGTTCATGATGTGAAAATCATCATATAAGCATATTTCCTGATCAGAGATATCAGGAAAATCTGAAGAAGATTTTTCATGATCAGGAACTTGCTTCCTACGAGGGTGGTGGAAGTGGAGGCGATTCATGATTTTAAATTGAAATTGGATGGGCATTTGAAGGAAATAAAGACCATAAGACATAGGAGCAGAAATTAGGCCATTTGGCCCATCGAGTCTGCTCCGCCATTCAGTCATGGCTGATCTTAAATACACTCAATGACCTGGCCTCCACAGCCTTCTGTGGCAATGAATTCCATAGATTCACCACTCTCTGGCTAAAGAAGTTTCTCCTCATCTCTGTTCTAAAAGGTCTTCCCTTTACTCTGAGGCTGTGCCCTTGGGTCCTTGTCTCTCCTACTAATGGAAACATCTTCCCTACGTCCACTCTATCCAGGCCTTTCAGTATTCTGTAAGTTCCAGTCAATTCCCCCTCATCCTTCTAAACTCCATCGAGTATAGACCCAGAGTCCTCAAACGTTCCTCATATGTTAAGCCTTTCATTCCTGGGATCATTCTCGTGACCCTCCTCTGAACCCTCTCCAGGGCCAGCACATCCTTCCTGAGATACGGGGCCCAAAATTGCTCACAATATTCTAAATGTGGTCTGACCAGAGCCTTATAAAGCCTCAGCAGCACATCCCTGCTTTTATATTCTAGTCCTCTTGAAACAAATGCCAACATTGCATTTGCCTTCGTAACTACCGACTCAACCTGCAAGTTAACCTTAAGAGAATCCTGGACTAGGACTCCCAAGTCACTTTGCACTCCAGATTTCTGAATTCTCTCCCCATTTAGAAAATAGTGTATGCCTCCATTCTTCCTACCAAAGTGCATGACCTCACACTTCCCCACGTTGTATTCCATCTGCCACTTCTTTGCCCATTCTCCTAACTTGCCCAAATCTTTCTGTAGCCTCCCCGCTTCCTCAATACTACCTGTCCCTCCACCTATCTTTGTATCATCTGCAAACTTAGCCAGGATGCCCTCAGTTCCTTCATCTAGATCATTGATGTATAAAGTGAAAAGTTGCCATCCCAACACTGACGCCTGCGGAACTCCACTAGTCACCAGCCGCCATCCTGAGAAGGGCCCCCTTATCCCCACTCTCTGCCTCCAGAGAAGCCAATCTTCTATCCATGCTAGTACCTTGCCTCTAACACCATGGGCTCTTATCTTACTGAGCAGCCTCCTGTGCGGCACCTTGTCAAAGGCCTTCTGGAAGTCCAAGTAGATAACATCCATTGGCTTTCCTTTGTCTAACCTACTCATTACCTCCTCAAAGAATTCTAACAGATTTGTCAGGCATGATCTCCCCTTGATGAAACCATGCTGACTTTGCCTGATTTTACCACGCACTTCCAAGTATTCTGAAATCTCATCCTTAATAATGGACTCTAAAATCTTACCAACGACCGAGGTCAGGCTAATCGGCCTGTAATTTCCCGTCTTTTGCCTCACTCCCTTCTTAAACAGGGGGGTTACATTAGCGATTTTCCAGTCCTCTGGGACTCTCCCTGACTCCAGTGATTCCTGAAAGATCACCACTTCCCTTGTCAGCCATGGTTGCCTCATCCTCCCTTTAGTATGCTTCTTCTTCCTAGGGATGAATTTTCGCTGTGTCTCCCAAATTACTCCCAGAAACTCCTGCCATTGCTGTTCCACTGTCTTTCCTGCTAGGCTCATCTCCCAGTCAATTCTGGCCAGCTCCTCCCTCATGCCTCTGTAGTTGCCCTTATTCAACTGTAATACCGTTACATCTGATTCCAGCTTTTTCCTCTCAAATTGCAGGGTAATTTCTGTCATATTATAAACTTGCAGGGGATGGAGGATATAGAGGGGAAATGGGACTGAGTAGTTGCTCTACAGAGAGTCAACATGCACTTGAATTGCTAAGTGAGCTCCTTCTGTGCTGTAATGACTCTATCTCTGTTACTAAAGAACCATAAATAACATACACTAGACATATCTCTGCCCAATATTAATTTACTGTCCCCTTAAATGTCAGCCATCTCCTGGGGAAACCACCCCTTTAATTGTGAGCATTAGGAAAGAGACCATCATTTTAGCCAGACAAATAAATGTGTCAAGCTGAGGGAGCAAAGGATCTCAATGTCTTTAAGACAGAGAGAGAGACCTGGGCCAACCTTTCCAGAGTCTGCACCCTCCCTGGATTCACTTCCTTTCCCTTCAGTTCCTGCAAGTCAACAATTTGCCCCCAGAATGAGAAAAGAAATGGAAAGGGGGAGAAAAGAAAGTGTTTTACTCACAGATGTTGGACACAGGAGGAAGTTTTAGTCTGTGTGAAGCTCAATCTTCATTCACACAAAGCCCGCGCTCTGATTGGCTGGAGGACCAGAGTTCTTCCGGATCTCCAGACTTTCCATTGGTCAATCCCTCACCTGAAGCCAATGAGAGGCGGAACCCCACGTGGGAGAGACTTTGCCCGCCAGCCGCGCTGAGCTGTTGTCCAATGGGAAAGGCTGGAAGACGGAACAGACAATGGTCCCCCGGTCCAAATTAAAAACAAAAATTCTGTTCTGTTGAAGAGTCATGCGGACTCGAAACGTTAACTGTGCTTCCTCTCCACAGTTGCTGCCAGACCTGCTGACTTTTTCCAGGTATTTTTGATTTTGTTTTGGATTTCCAGCATCCGCAGTTTTTTGCTTTTATTATAATGGTCCACAGTCAATCAGAGCCCAAAACCCGCAGGCTCACATGCGAAGTCCATCGTCTCCCCAGCACATTCGCAGCTTCCCCTCTTCCTCGGACATGCGCAGTCCCGGGCCGCCCACCCGTGCGGCGGATAGAGCGGTTTCTCCAGCGTGGCAGATTGTGGGAGCTGCGGCCGCCATTACTTATCTGGAGCCCAGTTTCCAAACTCATGGGACTGAGGTGGAAAGTGGGTGTGGGGTGCTCACCCTGACACAATTACATGTGGGTTGTCACTGGATTTAACTGTGATGCCATCTTTGCAAAACGGTTTGTTAACTTAAGGTGTAAAGATTTAGACACCTGGGTGAAATATTAGGGAGGGCAACAGGTGAATGTGAAACTGAGCCCGAGAGTCAGTAGCTTCAGGGGAAGATAACTTGGGGGAAAAGCTGAAGGAGAATCATTGGATAAGTTACTGTTACAAACAATAAGAACGTGGGTGATTGCAGGGGACAGAGATTTATAGATTAAGTGGGAGAAACATGTTTCATGAGAACCAGAATAGTTCGTTCCCAATTTCTATCCTGCGCTGATAGTGATGACTTGATGACATCAGCCCTATTGCATCCATTCACAACCTTCAATTCCTCTATCAGGTCTGCCCTCAGCCTTCTCTTTTCTAGAGAAAATATTCCCAGCTTGTTCAATCTATCGTGTAACTGAAACACTCTCAGTTCTGGTATCATCCTTGTGAATCTTTCTTGCACTTTCTTGAGGCCCCCTGTCAATGTTCAAGGGTATGTAAATAAAATTGGTTACAGGCGCCTAATTACTAGGTTCCAAATTGAACCCCTAAATTTCAAACTGGTGCTCTCAAATGCTTTAATTTGAAAGAGACTTAACCATTTGGCAAGACCAGACTCTGAAATAACAAATAATAGCAATGTTTATTTGAAAGAAAAAGGTATACTTATGAAATACACGAGTAACTTTCCCCACCTCAATTGGGCGCCCACCCCAGGTCGGAGTGTGAATCTTCCTCAGGTTCCTGAACCAACAGCGATTTCCCACAATACTGCCCCAGGGATCATTCTGTACGTCCACACCTAGAGTCCAACTCGCAAGGCCAAGATGGTTCTTAAAAGCAACTTTTAATCCTTGAATTAACATCACCTCATCTGGAATCAGGTCTGTCCTCATTAGACAATTGGTCATTGTTGTTACTGGGTTAATTTGTTTGTATTTAACCATTTCCGTACATTGTTCCATGGAGCAGAGCAATGGGACTGTTCAGAATCTTTATTTTATCTGAGTTTAGACAAACCTCCATTCATTCTCTTACAGGTGCCCGAGACGGCCATGGGCAGTAGTGGAGTGATCTCTGTTGCCACGGACAGTGTTTACAGCAGCAAATTAATATTTTAAACTTCAAACATTAGTATCCTGTCGAGTCTTAACAACGACTTGATTAATTACTTATTCTTCAATTAGACATTGAGTCTCACTGCTTATTTCAGTATGTTTCTGGCTTGTTAGTAATTCCACGGTAATTCTTGATTAATTACATGTAAAGGATGATGCCGAATACACAGCTTTTTTAGCCCAGTGTTAGTATAAAATGACATCTTGACCCTGTTAGCTTAATACAGTGAATATCATGTAAAATCTCCCTTAGGATGGTTGAGCTAAACTACAAACTACAGTCCAGATCAGCTTACACCTCTCTCTCCCTTTTACAATTACAGGAACTGTTCACACTATTCCAAGTGTGGTCTAACCAAGGCCCGATACAAGTTTAACATAATATGTCTGCTTTTCAATGCTATTTCTCTAGAAATGAACCCCATATATGGGCCCCATAATTCAGGAAGGATGTCAAGGCCTTGGAAAGGGTGCAGGGATTTAGTATGGGGGCAGGAATGAGGAACTTCAGTGATGTGAACACACTGGAGAGGCCGCGGTTGTTCTCGTTAGAGCAGTGAAGGCTAAGAGGAGATTTGATAGAGCTGATCAAGATCATGAACGGTTTACATCTAGTAAATAAAGAGAAACTGTTTCTACTGACAAAATGGTTGTTAACCAGAGGACACAGATTGAAGGTGATTGACATAAAAGCCAGAGGGGAAATGAGGACGATAAATCTTTACACAGTGAGGTGTTGTGATCCAGAGTGCTCTGCCTGAAAGACTGGTGGAAGCAGATTCAACAAAGGGAATTGGATAAATACTTGAAGGGGACTAGTCCTGTGGCCTAATATTTATCCCTCAATCAATATCAGTACAACCAGATGACATGGTCATCATCACATTGCCAACTGTGGGATCTTGCTGTGCACAAATTGGCTGCCACGTTTCCTGCAGTGACTACACTTCAGAAAGAGCTTCATTGGCAGTGAGATGCCCTGAGGTGGTGAAAGGCGCTATATAAATGCAGGTTTCATTTTAATTTGACACGCTCCTATCCTTACAGACAGATCGTCCAGCAGGAGCATGAGCCAGCATGAGCCAGCTGACAGGTGGGGGCAGGAGCTCCCAATGTGAACCGAGGCTGCTTCCCTTCAGAGGCCACTGAATCCATTGTGGGAAGTGGCCATTTAAAGAGGGAGCCTTGACTTGCTGGTCTGAGAATCCAGTCCTTTTCCCCCTGTGTAATGCTGGCTGAGAATAGACATCGGGGCTGCTCAATGTACTGAAAGTGATTTATTTTGTTCTCTTTGTCTAACAGTAAACTGGAAGGGGACTAGTTTGCAGGGCTCATTGGGAAAGGACAAGATAAGGGGACTAATTGAGTTGCTCTTTCAAAGAGCCAGCACAGGCACGATGGACCGAATATCCTCCTTCTGTGCTGTGGGATTCTGTGACCACAGATAAATAAATGTGTGTCTGTAATATGTACAGTGATGTCAATAATGTCTGGAATTCTCTTTTTTACGTTTCAGAATTTTATCCCTTTTCTTCCAGTGTCAGAATAAAAAGAAAGCTGCATTTATATATGGCCTTTCACCACCACAGGGTGTCTCAATGCTTTTCACTGTCGATGAAGATCTTTCTGAAGCTTAGTCACTGTCGGAACCTGGCAGCCAATGTGTGCACAGCAAGAACCCACAGACAGCAATGTGATGATGACCAGATCATCTGTTTTTACTGATGTTGGTTGAGGGATAAATATCAGGCCCCAGGACACCGGCAGTGAACTCCTCCCCCTCCTGCTCTCCTTCCAATTGTGACCATTCAGTCTTGTACATCCACCTGAGATGGCAGACGGGTCCCGCGGGTTAATGTCTCACTCGAAAGATGGTCCCTCTGACAGGACGGTTCTCCCTCAGGACTGACACCGGGAATGTGTGCTCTGGATTATGGGGGCTCGAGTCTCTGGAGTGGGGATTCGAACCCCCCACCTCCTGACTCAGAGGCAAGAGTGCTACCCACCGTCATGCTGTGTTGAATAGAATCAGTGAGCTGGTGTTCTAGAATCATGGAATGGTTCCAACACTGAAGGAGGCCATTCAGCCCATTGTGTCTGTGCCAGCTCTCTGCAGGAGCAACTCACCCAGAGCCACTCCCCCACCTTTTCCCCATAACCCTGTCAATTTCTGCTCTTCAGATAATGATCCAATTCTCTGCTGAAAACCATGAGTGAATCTGCCTCCACCAGCCCCTCGGACACTGTATTCCGGATCTGAACCACTCGCTGTAGAATAAAGTTTCTCCTCCTGTTGCTATTGCTTCTTTTTCTGATCATCTTAAACCAATGTCACCCGGGTCTCACTCCTTCCACCTATGGGAACAGTTTCTCTCTATCTGCTCTGTCCAGACCCCTCATGATTTTAATACCTCGATCAAATCTCCTTCCAACTTGCTCTTCTCTAAGGAGAACAGCCCCAGTTTCTTCAATCTATCCGCATCAGTGAAGTTCCTCATCCCTGGGACCGTTTTCATGAATCTTTTCCACACCCTTTGTAAAGCCTTCACATCCTTCCTAATCTGTGGTGCCCAGAACTGGACACAATGCTCCAATGGAGCCTGAATCACTACTTCATACAGGTTTCTTATAACTTCCCTGGTTTTGTATTCGAAGCCGCTGTTTATAAACCCTGAGGATCCCGTTTGCTTTATTAACCGTGCTGTCTACCTGTCCTGTCATCTTGAGTGATTTGTGCCCCTATACCCATAGCTCCCTCTGCTCCTACACTCGCTTTAGAATTGGACCCTTTATTATCAATTGTCTCTCTGTTCTTCCGCCCATATAAAATCATTGAAGTACTTGAGGCGAAGTAATTGTGTGAGTTTAGTTTGGTGATAACACCGATCCCAAACACACACACACACACACGCACACGTGTACCAGGCAGGCACCTCAATACTTGCAGGGAGGTGATTGTGAAATTGACAGGTCAGCTCCTGAATGGAAAGCAGGGTGGCAGGAAAACCTGGGGAGTGTGGCATGAGAATAAATCCCTTTTGGAATAAATATCAGACGGGCTGAGGGGATTAAAGTCGAGAGAAGATATTAAAGAAGCGTTTGTACATGGGAAAGGTCCAGAGGGTGAGAAACTTCCTGAAGATAACAACTCATCTCACCCGCTCCACAGCTTCAACTTACCCACTTTGTCCACATAGGTGCACCCAAAGAGTTCAGAGTGTGAGGTCTCTACAAAATCCCACGATTCTGGAGCTGAGGGCCTCAGACAGTGTCCAGGGGGTTGATAGAAAACACGGTGATGGGATTTCAAACACAGAACACCTTTCTCACTGCAGGGAAGTTTAAGTCTGGTAAAATGTCTCTTTTCCAGTGTGGCTCCTCTGTTCAGTGAGCTCCCGAGATGGCGTCTGAGAGGATTTTCTAAACCACATTTGGAGGTGACTCAATTTGCCCCCATCCTCCTTTTCTGTTATTCACAGATTTTACCGACTGCTCCCTCTGTTACCTTTTGCCTCCGATATTTCTTTCTGGGTTATTCGTCTATCTCTGTCTGAGCTTCTGATACAGTTTACGTGAAATCTGAGCCCATCAATTACAGAAACAAGACACAGGCGGTGTGATGGGAAATGTACAGAACTGGACCAGTTTTCTTCAATAGAGAAACTCTGCTGCCCATTTCCCAACTCACACTCAGTCCCTTTCACCTATCACCCTCTGTGCTCACTGACCAACACTGGCTCCAATTCAAGCAGTGCCTCGATTTTAAAATTCTCCTCCTTGGGCCTAATTTACCTCTGGAAAAGTGAATGGGATGTTGATTGAGCTAAATTCAGGCCCATTCTTTTCAAATCCCTCCATGCCCTTTTTTTCAAATCACCATGTGGTCTCACACACTGTCCCCATCTCTGTAATCTTCTCCATCCCTACAACCCTCTGCGATATCTGTGCTCCACTAATTCTGGCCTCTTCAGTATCCCCCGTTTCTATTGCACAACCACTGGGGGCCATGTCTTCAGCTGCCTGGGCCCCACCCTCTGGAATTCCCTCCCCAAAACCTCTCTGCCCCTCGATCTTTTTTGCACCTTTAGGACACTCCTTAAACCTGCCTCTCTGACTAAGCGACTGGTCATCTGAGCTAATGTCTCTTTATGTGGCTCGGTGTCATCTTCTGTTTGGTAATCGCACCTGTGAATCTCCCTGGGCTGTTTAAAGGTGCTATATAAATGCACATTGTTTTTGTTGTGGTGTTTGAATTATTTTCAGGGGACACCGTTATTGTTAAGCAGTCGAACACTTTCTTGCTGTGTCCAGAGAGAGCTACAAGAAGATTTTTGACTATAATCGGCACTGCAAGGCTTTGTTCCATGTTTAAATATACACAGGAGTGGAGACATTGTTATATCGGTCACTCAGAGCTGAACAGAAACCCATCTCTTTAAATACAGATACAGGGAAGAGGCTGAAATGAAATCTGTCCCTTTTAAACTGCACAAAAGCAGGAGGCTCAGATTCCCAGGCTGCAGAAGGAGTCAATTCAGCCCATCATGCCCCTGTCATCTCTTTGAAAGGACTCTCTGATTCATCCAACTGACCTGCTCTTCCCCACAGCCCTGCAAATTCTTCCCTTTCAAGTATTTACCCTTTGGAAAGATACTATTGAATCTGCTTTCAGGCCGATCAGAACAACTTGCTGCATCAAAAAATAAAATCTCATCTCCCCCTCTGGCTCCTTTGTTAATGACCTTAGAAGGAGTCACTTTCTGTTAAAGAGCCTGCCAACCCCTCTCACCCACTTTCCCTAAAGCACAACAATGTAATCATGAAACGTCCAGCAAAATCAAATATTTTTACTGATAAAAGTTTGTTAATGAAACAGAACATGGTTAAAAACAGAAAATTACTTGAGGATCAAAGACAACCAGTGTAAAATGATGTGCACAATGTTCTGGACCCAAATGGTTTCTCTTTAATTCATCTGTTTGCTGCCCTCTTTGTGGAACACCTCCGCTCAGTCCACAAGCATGACCCTGGCCTCCCAGTTGCTGCCATTATAATTCACCACCTTGCCCTCATGCTCACATTTCTGTCCTCGGCCTGCTGCAATGTTCCCGGGAAGCCCAACACAAGCTGGACGAACAGCACCTCATCCTCCGATGAGGCACTTTACAGCCTTCTGGACTCAACATTGAGTTCAACAACTTCAGACCATCAACTCTGTTCTCTGATTCGATTCCTTTTTACCAAGTGCCAGTCTGCATCTTGTTTTCATGTTTTTGCTTTCAGACAGAGCTGTCCTTTATTCTGCCATTAACACTCACTCTGGACCAATGCTTTGTTTCTTTACCACAACCATTACCTCTCCCTTTGCCTTTTGTCCCATGATATTTTTGTCATTTAATCTCTCCCACCCTCTAACCAATCCCTGACTTTCCCTTTTGTTCTATCTGACCCTCCCCCCTTTCTCCAAAGTATTAACCCCATCACATCTCCCACTCTTCTTCGTTCTGAAGAAGAGTCATATTGGACTCGAAAAGTTAGCTGTGTCTCTCTTTTCACAGATGTTGCCAGACCTGCTGAGTTTTCCAAAACATCCTGAATTTATTTCAGACCTACCTGTCGTGGTAGGAAAAACACTATTTACTATCCAGAACAAAATAAATGTCCTTCATCAGCTTTTATGGATCATTTCAGTGGAAATGTGCACTCCCAGGCTCAAAGAGCATCAGCCCAATGGAGGCAAAGTCATGAGAACAGCCAGTCCAGCAGAAAGAAAACCTCTGACCCTCCCACTTCACCAAGTGTCAGAATGAACATGGTTCAGTCCTGGATGTGATTAACAGCAGCAATAACAGCAGAATCCAACCCCTGTAATCACTTGTGAACTTGCTGGTGTCTTAGCTAGTAGGATGAATGAATGAATCACCTCCCACACAGGGAGCAGATGAACAGCCTCTGCCTGTTGTGAACTCACTGGTGTCGCAGCAGGTTGGATGAATCACTGAATCCTTTCCCACACTCAGAGCAGATGAATGGCCTCTCCCTGGTGTGAACTCACTGATGTGTTAGCAGGTTGGAAGAATGGCTGAATCCCTTTCCACACTCAGAGCAGCGGAACGGCCTCTCCCCGGTGTGAACTCGTTTGTGTTTTTGCAGGTCAGATGAATTACTTAATCTCTTCCCACACTCAAAGCAGGTGAATGGCCTCTCCCCGGTGTGAACTCGCTGGTGAGATTGCAGATTGGATAATTGAGCGAATCCCTTCCCACACTCGGAGCAGGTGAACAGCCTCTCCCCAGTGTGAATTCTCTGGTGTCGTAGCAGGTTGAATGAATCACTGAATCCCTTTCCACACTTAAAGCAGGTGAATGGTCTCTCCCCAGCATGAACTCCCTTGTGTGTCTGCAGATCAGATGAATTACCGAATCCCTTCCCACATTCAGAGCAGGTGAACGGCCTCTCCCCAGTGTGAATTCACTGGTGTGCCAGCAGGCTGGATGAGTGGGTGAATCCCTTCCCACACACAGAGCAGACGAATGGCATCTTCTACCCAGTGTGAAATCGCTGGTGTGACTGCAGGCTGGATAATTGTCTGAATCTGTTGCCACACTCGGTGCAGGTGAATGGCCACTTCCCGGTATGAACTCGCTGGTGCCTCTACAGGTTGGAGAACTGAGTGAAACCCTTCCCACAGTCAGGGCAGATGAATGGCCTCTCCCCAGTGTGCCTGCGCCGATGAGTTTCCAGCTGCGATGGGGCTTTGAATCCCTTCCCACAGTCAGAACAGATGAACGGCCTCTCCCCAGTGTGACTGCGTCAATGAGTTTCCAGCTTCCCACAGTCCCCACATTCCCACGGTTTATCCATGGTGCTTGTGCCCTTGTGTCTCTCCAGGTCCAACGATCAGTTGAAGCCTTGTCCACACACAGAACATGTATAAGTCTCTCCTCACTGCGATTGGTGATGTTTTTTTCAGGCTGTGTAATTGGTCAAAATTCTTTCCACAGTTGGTGCACTGACTGGAACACTCTCACTTGGGTGTGTGTGTGTCTCGGTGTTTTTCCAGTCACACTGAGGCTTAAAACCTTTTGAAGCAGACAGAACAGACAAACATTTCCCCTGCTTGGTTCAAAGAACCAATGATATTCAGGTCCCATTTAATCAAATTAGTTTGGCAGATCTTGATGTGACGTTTGGTTTGAGATTTCTGTCTGCAAATCTTCCCCTTCTAATATTCTGTAGAGGGAGTTTACAAAAAACATCACTGTCAGTACAGGATAGAAATTCAGAGCAGGCAATTCTAATTTCTATTGGAGTCATAGAGGTCTACAGCACAGAAAAAGGCCCTTCGGCCCATCGCATCTGCGCCAGTCAAACAAGTACCTAACTATTCTAATCCCATTTTCCATCACTTGGCCCATAGCCTTGTATGTCATGGCATTGCAAGTGCATTCCAAATACTTCCTAAACGTTCTGAGGGTTTCTGCCTCTACCACACTTTCAGGCAGTGAGTTCCAGGTTTCCACCACCCTCTGGGTGAAAAAATTCTTCCTCACATCCCCTCTAAACCACCTGCCCCTTACCTTAAATCTATACCCCCTAGTTATTGATCCCTCCGCCAAGGGGAAAAGTTCTTTCCTGTCTACCCTATCTATGCCCCTCATAATTTTATACACCTCAATCATGTCCCCCCTCAATCTCCTCTGCTCCAGGGAAAATAACCCCAGTTTATCCAATCTCTCCTCACAACTAAACCTCTCCAGCCCAGGCAACATCCTGGTAAATCTCTTCTGCACTCTCTCTCATGCAATCACATCCTTCCTACAATGCAGATTTCAGAACCGCATGCAATACTCTAGCTGTGGCCTAACCAGCGTTTTTGACAGTTCCAGCATAACCTCCCTGCTCTTATATTCTATGCCTCAGCTAATAAAGGCATGTACCCCATATGCCTTCTTATCCACCTTATCTACCTGTCCCGCTACCTTAAGGGACCGGTGGACATGCACACCAAGGTCCCTCTGATCCTCAGTACTTCCCAGGGTCCTACCATTCATCGTGTATTTTTGTGCCTTGTTTGTCCTGCTCAAGTGCATCGCCTCACACTTATCCAGATTAAATTCCATTTGCCACTGATCAGCCCATCTGACCAGCCTATCTATATCCTCCTGTAATCTAAGGCTATCCTCCTCAATATTTACCACCCCAACAATTTTCATGTCATCCACAAACTTACTGATCAGCCCTCCTACATTCAAGTCTAAATCATTTATATATACCACAAACAGCAAGGGACCCAGCACCAATCCCTGTGGAACCCCACTGGACACAGGTATCCAGTCATAAAAACACCCCTCAACCATCACCCTCTGCTTCCTGCCACTCAACCAATTCTGGATCCAATTTGCCAAATTGCCTTGGATCCCATAGGCTCTTACCTTCATTATCAATCCCCCATGCGGTACCTTATCAAAAGCCTTGCTGAAGTCCAAGTAGACTACGTCAAATGCATCGCCCTCATCTACACACCTGGTCACCTCTTCGAAAAATTCAATCGAATTGGTCAAACATGACTTCCCCTGAACAAAACCATGCTGACTGTCCTTGATTGATCCCTGCCTCTCCAAGTGTGGATTAATTCTGTCCCTCAGAATTGCTGTCAATAGTTTCCCCACCACTGAGGTTAGACTGACTGGCCTGTAGTTCCCTGGTTTATCCCTTCCTTCCTTCTTGAATAACAGTACCCCATTGGCTGTCCTCCAGTCCTCTGGCACCTCTCCTGTGGCTAGAGAGGTATTGAAAATTATTGCCAGTGCCCCTGCTATCTCCTCCCTTGCCTTACTCAACAGCCTGGGATACAGTTGATCCAGGCCTGGAGATTTATCTACTTTTAATCCTGTCAGACCATCCTGCTGATGCACGAGCGAGTTCACACCAGGGAGAGGCCGTTCACCTGCTCTGAGTGTGGGAGGGGATTCACTCGGTCATCCCATCTGTTCACACACCAGTGAGTTCACAAGTGATTACGGGATTGGAATTGTGTTGTTATTGCTGCTGACAATCACATCCTTATCATTCTTCTAAACTCCAATGGATACAGGCCCAACCCGTTTAACCTTTCCTCATGAGACAACACAGGAATCAGTCAAGTGAACCCTCTGAACTACTTCTCATCCAATTACACCCTTTCTTAAGTAAGGAGACCAAAACTGTACACAGTATTCCAGATGTAGTCTCACCAAGGACCTGTCCAGCTTTAGCAAACTGTCCCTACTTTTATATTCCATTCCCCTTGCAATAAAAAACATCTTTCCATTGGCCTTCCTAATCACTTGCTGTACCTGCATCATAACGTTTGTGATTCAGGACACCCAGATCCCTCTGTACCACACAGTTCTGTAATCTATCTCCAGCTTTTCTATTCTTCCTGCCAAAGTAGACAAGTTCACATTTTCCCACATTGTACTCCATCTGCCAAAGGTTTTCCCACTCACTTAACCTTTCTGTATCCCCTTGTAGACTTGTGTCCTCTTTACAGCTTACACTCCTATCTATCTTTGTGATTCAGTCCATTCATCCAAGCCAATGAGATAGATTGTAAATAATTGAGAGACCAGCACTAAACCCTGTGGCAATCCACTGGTTAGAGCTTACCGACACAGAACTGACCCATTTGTCCCTACTCTGCTTCCTGTTAGCTAACCAATCCTCTGCCCAAGCTAATATCTTATCCCCAATACCAGAAACTCTTACTTTGTGTAGTAACATTTGGTGTTGCACCCATATCAGATGCCTTTTGGAAATCCAAGTACACCACATCTGCATGTTCCCCTTTATCCATCTTCCTTCTTACTTCCTCAAAGAACGCTAATACGTTAGCCAAACACAATTTCCCTTTCACAAAACCATGTTGACTCTGCCTGATTGTATTCTCTGATTGTATTCTGATTTTCTTTCTGCCCAGCTATAACCTCCTTATTAATATATTATAACATTTTCCCTATGACAGATATGAGGCTAAATAAGTTTCCTACTTTGTCTCCCTCCTTTCTTGAATACTTGAGTTGCCTTTCCAGACATTTCCAGAATCTGGGGAATTTTTGCAAAATTGCAACCAATGCACCTACTGTCTCAAAAGTCATTCCAGTCAAAGCATCGAGTATTTCAGCAGCCAAGTTGATCAGCTTGAACAGTTACCTTGGAAAGAGCAGTCAGGAAGCTGTGGGAGCAGGCTGGAGGAATGGAGTCTGTCTGGTCACACTTGGAGCAAGAAGGCAGTGAGACTCAAGCTTGAGCCGAGGAATCCACAGTCGTGAGATTTAAAGAACTTTTGACAGCTCAATTATACAAAAGCGCATGGAAAGATGCTCAGGAAATCTTGCACCTCGGGGCTCAGGAGGGGGCAATGGGACCTGACCCCCAGGGTTCAGTGCCCCTGTGTCCAAAGTGAGGAGTCACGGGAACAGGGTACAGAAGAGCCAAAGAGAAACCATTTGGGTCCAGAACATTGTGCACATCCTTTTACTCTGGTTGTCTTTGATCCTCAAGTAATTTTCTGTTTTCTAACCATGTTCTGTTTCATTAATAAACTTTTGTTGGTAAAAATATTTGATTTTTCTGGATTTTTCATGATTAGATTTCTGCACTTTAGGGAAAGTGGGTGAGAGGGGTTGGCAGGCTCTTTAACAGAAAGTGAGTCCCTCTAAGGTAATTGGCAAAAGAGCCAGTGGGGGAGTGAGATTTTATTTTTTGACACAGTGACTTGTTCTGATCTGCCTGAAAGCAGATTCAATCGTACCTCTCCAAAGGGTAAATACTTGAAAGGGAAGAATTTGCAGGGCTGTTGGGAAAGAGCAGAGCAGTTGGATGAATCAGAGAGTCCTTTCAAAGAGATGGGCCTATGATGGGCCGAATGGATATATATAGACCCAGGCCGCCCGCCCGCCCGCCCGGCAGATAGAGCGGTTTCCCCAGCACGGTGCATTGCGGGAGCTGCGGCCGCCATTACCCATCCGGAGCCCAGTCTCCAAACTCCTGGGACTGAGATGGAAAGTGGGGGTGGAGGGCGCAGTGACCCCACCCTGACATAAAGTACATGTGGGTAGTGACTGGATTTGACTGTGACGTCCCCTTAGCAACACAGTTTGTTAACTTCAGGTGTAAAGATTTAGACACCTGGGTGACATATTGGGGGGGTTAATAGGTGAGTGTGAAACTGAACCCGAGACTCAGCACCTTGAGGAAAGGAGAATTAGATAAAAGGCAGGAGGAGGATAGTAGGATGAATAAGGGTTAAAATTAATAGTGGCAGGGGATGTCTGGGGCACAGAAGTTTATAGCATAGGAATAACCAATCCGGAGATGATGAATAGGCTGGGTTACTTCTCTCTTGGAAAGACAAGGCTGAGGGCTAATGGAGGTTTTTATAATTCTGAAAGGTTTTGATAGACACAGAGAATGTTTCCTCTTGTAGGGGGAAGAGCAAAACTAGAGGCCATCAACATAAGATAGTGACTGATAAATCTAATCAAAAATTCGGGAGAAACTTCTTTACCAGAGAGTGGTGAGAATGTGGAACTCGCTACCACAGGGAGGTGTGGAGGTGAATAACATAGATACATTTGAAGGGAAGCTGGATAAACACATGGGGGAGAAATGAACAGAAGATTCACTGAGAGAGTGAGATGAGAAAGGATGGGAGGATTCTCAAGTGAAACTGGCATGGTTTGGGTGGGCTGAATGGCCTTATTCTATGCTGTATATTCAATATAATTGAGCCTGGTATTGCCATTAACTATGACATTGTCCATTCTGTGTAAAAGGGAAACAGTTTCACTCACAGAAGAACATTTCAGCTCATTGCTTCGAGCTATTGTCCAATCACTGCCCCTTGTCATTCAGGTGTCCAAGTGAGGAGCCAAGGCATCAATTCAACTAGAAACATCTCGTGATTGGTTCCAATATAACTTTGAAGACCAAACGGACTGAAATTATTTAAATTTGCTGGGTCCCAGTGCTTTCCCAAAACAATGATGATCTATCAGCCAGTCTTTTCACATTGGAGAGTTTGTTTCATCCAAGACAAAGCAGCCCACTTGATTGGCACCCCACCGACAACCTTAAACATGCACTCCCTCTGCCATCAATACACTGTGGTTGCAGTGTGTACCATTTACAAGATACACTGCAGCAACTTGCCAGGGATCCTTTGACAGCACCTTCCAAATACAACCTCTACCACCTCAAATGACATGGGCAGCAGACACATGGTCCATACTTATGCAACTCCTTCAGCTCACACAAATCCTCTTAGTTCAGTGGCTGTGTGTATGTGTACACAAAACTCTTTCAATCAGAGTCTGTGTCCACGCAGACCCCTTTCAGTCAGAGTCTGTGTCTACACAGACCTCTCTCAGTCAGGGTCCGTGTATGCAGACCCCTTTCAGTCAGAGTCTGTTTGTACGCAAACTCTTTTTAGTCAGAGTCTGTGTGTACATAAACCCCTTTTGATCAGAGTCTGTCTGTACCCTGGCGCCTTTCAGCTCAGCATCACCTTTCTCAGCTCATCCTGCTGCATTCTGGGTAGGTTTTAATTTAACCATTTCCTGGTCTTTGCCCATTCTCCTCTGATTCTGAGCTAGTTTTATATTTATAAGTGTGGCTGTTTGTGCAGTAAGATCCATAACCTAAACTTGAGAGTGGTTCATATGTTAAAAACCCTCGACTTGACCTTCATTAAAAGAGGCTGAAATGCCTCATCTTAAAAAAGTATTTCATTGGCTGAGGGGCTGGAGGATGTTGCATGATACAAGTTCTTCATACACAATGTACAGCACAGAACCAGGCCATTCAGTCCAGGTCATTCATACTGTACACGAGTCTCCTCCCACCTTTCTTCCCCATGTGTTTATCCAGCTTACCCTTACAGATATCTATACAATTCCTCTTAACCACTCCTTGTGGCAGCGAGTTCCACATTCTCTGGGTGAAGAAATTTATTCTCTTAACTTTCTTCTTGCCCCTTTTAATTGTTGCCCAGTTTCTCAGCTCGATCTGCTGATCCTGGAAAGGGCAAAAGGGCAGAGAAAGGATAAGGCAACTGGCTCTTCACATCACTTCCCCGAATACCAGGGCTCAGTCACTCTCATTCTCTTGCCTCTGAGTCAGAAGGTCGTGGGTTCAAGTCCCCACTCCAGAGACTCGAGTCCCCCATTATCCAGGGCTGACACTCTTCCAGCCTTCAGCTGCCAAGTTCCTAAACTCTGGAATTCCCTCCCTTAACCCCTCCACTTCTCCCTCCTCCTTTAAGACTCTGCTTAAAACCTACCTTTTCTTCTCTCAGTGACATCAAGTATTTGAGAAACTGTGTCCAAAACAAAGCTGATTTATTTGACATTTATCCAGAACATTAAACTGCAACTCAGTTACAAACATCAGCAGAAACAGATCCCAATTGTCAGAATAAACATGGTTCAGTCCTGGATGTGATGAGCAGTAACAGCAGAATCCAGCCCCTGCAGTCAAACATGTACTCATTTGTGTGTCAGGAAGTGGGATGAGCAAGTGAATCCCCTCCCACTCTTGGAACATTTAATCAGCCTATTGCCAGTCTGAACTTGCCATTAGGACTGAGTCAATCTATTCCCATATACAAAGTAACTCTTTTGAGTACAAACCCATTTCCATCTGTTGATTCAGATGAAGTTACATTATTTCATAGTTTACCATTGTGAGATTTGAACTTTTGATCTTGGGGTTACAAACCCAGTACCATAACCACTTGGCTATTTAGGCCAAGCCCCCATATATAGAGTAGGTGAATGGCCTCTCCCTGGTTTGTAATCGAGCTTGATGAGAGAGTGAATCTTTTTCCTCCTTCTTGAGTTCTCTGCCCAGACAGGCCTGACCCACTGCTCCACGACCTCCACCAGGGGTAGGGCAAGGAGACAGATCCCGAAACCACCCCAACCAGAACGTGTTGCTGGCACCAATCTGATATATACCCACCTTCCAGGTGACTGAGCCAACCAGCCCCCCAAGGATTGGGAGTTGCTCTGATAGTGATAGCTGAGGTTCCGATTTCTTTCCATCGTGTGGCTGAGCAGGAATCTCCCCCTGCCCCCGCCACTTACCGCCTGCCATGTTGTGTGTTCGAAGGTTTAACAAGTTGATACTAAACCTGTTTGTCTGCATCATGAAGACACTTTCCTTGTCCATCAAGTCTTGGAGTCGGACTTGAACTAGAAGCTTCTGACTCAGTGGCAAGGACACCATCCACTGCTCCACAAGACCTCCTCCATTACCTATTGCCCTCCCCAATATGTCACCCAGGAGTCTACATCGTTATAGAAGGGGAGTCATATTCTACTCGAAATGTTAACTCCGGTTCTCTCTCCACACGTGATTCCAGACCTGTTGAGTGTCTCCAGCGCTTTCTATTTTCATTTTTGTCTAACCCATATTCATCCAACTATCCTCCTCTTGCCTTTTATCTAATTCTCCTCTCCTCGAGGTGCTGCCTCTCGGGTTCAGTTTCACACTCACCTATTGCCCTTCCCAATATGTCACCCAGGTGTCTAAATCTTTACACATGAAGTTAACAAACTGTTTTTGCGAAGGGAGCGTCACAATCAAACCCAGTAACTACCCACATGTGCTTGGTGTCAGGGTGAGGTCACTGCGGCCCCCGCCCCCACTTTCCATCTCAATGATGGGGTTTCGAGACTGGGCTCCGGATGGGTAATGGCGGCCGCAGCTCCCACAATGCCCCGCGCTGGGGAAACCGTCTATCCACCGTGCGGGCTGGCGTCCAGGGACTGCGCATGTCCAAGGGAGAGGGAAAGCTGCGCATGTGCGAGGGACAGCGTCGCCCCACCCCTCAACACCGTAACCTTCACTTTGAGGAAGTGACCAATGGGGAGAGTTGGAGGACCGGAAGGACCTGGTCCTTCAGCAATCAGAGCGTGGCCTTGGTGTGAATGAAGATTGAAATTCACACAGACTAAAACTTCCTCCTGTGTCCAACATCTGTGAGTAAAACACTTTCTTTTCTCCCCCTTTCCATTTCTTTTCTCATTCTGGGGGGAAATTGTTGACTTGCAGGAACTGAAGGGAAAGGAAGTGAATCCAGGGAGGGTGCAGGCTCTGGAAAGGTTGGCCCAGGTCTCTCTCTCTCTCTCTCTCTCTTAAAGACATTGACATCCTTTGCTCCCTCAGCTTGACACATTTATTTGTCTGGCTAAAAGGATGGTCTCTTTCCTAATGTTCACAATTAAAGGGATGGTTTCCCCAAGAGATGGCTGACATTTAAGGGGACAATTTCAGGGTGATTAATTGTCCTGTATTTTCAGGGATTGCTTCTTATTTTGCCTTTTGTCTTGTAATTCTAGGACAGCCTGTGGGAAACTGATCCTGGGAGTCTCCAGAGAGAGTTTGAGTGATTTAAGTGGGACTGCAAGGCAGTGAGTTGGCCAGCAGAGAGATAATGTTGTGACTGAACAAAAAGTTGTAAGTTTTTGTTTATTTTAAACCCCACCACCCCTCCCACTATTATTGTCTCAAGACCCCCTCTTCCCACCCCCTCTCCTTGAAACCAAATGCCCCCCTAACCCACTTTCTTGGTCACCTGCATTGCATCATCTCCTCGGTCCCACACATGCCTCCAGCCCAACTGCTGAAGTGTCCCATGTTTTATTTTGTTAGCATTTTGTCCCTCTGGACAATATAATAATGGAGGACATAGATATGTCTAATATTGTGATAGGGGACTCTTTAGATGTATTATTTATAGTTCTGTAATTAAGTCCATTTATTATCCTTTCCAGTCTTGTAATATAGGACTGTAATTGCGTTTTATATTTGCAATCATAGAGTCATTACAGCACAGAAGGAGCCCGTTTGACAACTCAAGTCCATGCGATTCTCTGTAGAGCAATCCAGTCAGTCCCATTTCCCCTCTATCTCCCAATTCTTCTGCAAGTTTATTTCCTTCAAGTATCCATCCAGTTTAATTCTGATGAAGAGTTATACTGACTCGCAACGTTAACTGGAATCCTCTCCGCAGATGCTGTCAGACCTGCTGAGTTTTTCCAGCTATTTTTGTTTTTGTTTCATTTTTAAATTATTGACCATCTCTGTATCCACCATTCCTGTAGGCAGTGGGTTCCAGATCATCACCACTTGCTCCTGAAATAGAGTTCCTCCCCACAGCCTCATGTTTCTCTAATCATGTGATAGAGTTCTGTGTATTACACACAATTTTAGTGCAGTAATGTTGGGTGTATATTACAGCAGAGTGAGAATGGAGGGAGAATGATGACTTTTGTGAACTCCTTTTACAGGCTGTTAGAAGAGGAGGATTTCCAGACAGAAATCTCAAACCAAACATCAAGATCTGACAGTCGTTCAGTTCATCACGACCTGAATATCATCAGCCTTTGAATCTCGAAGGAGAAATGTTTGTCTGTTCTGTCTGCTTCAAAAGATTTTAAACATCAGTGTGACTGGAAAAGCACCGAGACACAGACATCCGAGTGAGAGTGTTCCATAGCACTGATTGGGGAAAGAGCTTTAACCAGTTACACAGCCTGAAAAAACATCACACCATTCACAGTGGAGAGAGACATTATACATGTCCTGTGTGAGGACAAGGCTTCAACTGACCATTGGATCTGGAGAGACACAAGGACACCCACACCATGGAAAAACCGTGGAAATGTGGGGACTGTGGGAAAGGATTCAGATCCCCATCTGAGCTGGAAGCTCACCGACGCAGTCATACTGGGGAGAGGCCATTTGTCTGCTCTGTATGTGAGAAGGGATTCACTCATTCATCCAACCTGCTGAGACACCAGCGACTTCACACTGGGGAGAGGCCATTCACCTGCTCTGAATGTGGGAATGGGTTCAGTCAGTTATCCAGCCTGCAGTCACACCAGCGAATTCACACTGGGGAGAGGCCATTTATCTGTTCCGAATGTGGGAAGGGATTCAGAAATTCATCCGACCTGCATAAACACCAACGAGATCACACTGGGGAGAGGCCATTTGCTTGCTCTGAATGTGGGAAGAGATTTATTCATTCATCCAACCTGCTGCGACACCAGCGAGTTCACACGGAGGAGACACCATTCTCCTGTTCTGAATGTGGGAAGGCATTCAGTCATTCTTCCAACTTGCAGAGACACCAGCGAGTTCACACTGGGGAGAGGCTGTTCATCTGCTCTCAATGTGAGAAGGGATTCAGTAATTCATCTGACCTGCGGAAACACCAGCGAGTTCACACCGGGGAGAGGCCATTCACCTGCTCTGAGTGTGGGAAAGGATTCAGTAATTCAGCTGACCTGCTGAGACACCAGCGAGTTCACACTGGGGAGAGACCATTCACCTGCTCTGAGTGTGGGAAGGGATTCAATCAGTTATCCCACCTGTTGAGACACCAGCGAGTTCACAAGTGATTCCGGGGGTTGGATTCTGCTGTTTTTGCTGCTGTTAATCACATCCAGGACTGAACCATGTTCATTCTGACACATGGTGAAGTGGGAGGGTCAGAGGGTTTCTTTCTGCTGGACTGGCCAGTCTCATGACTTTGCTTCCAGTGGCTGATGTTCTTTGAGCCTGGGAGTGCACATTTCCACTGAAGTGATCCACAAAAGCTGATAAAGGACATTTATTTTTCCTTGACAGTAAATAGTGTTTCTCCTACCACTACAGGTAAATCTAAACTAAATACAGGAAGTTTAGGAAAACTCAGCAAGTCTGGCAGCATCTTTGGAGAGAGAAACAGAGTTAACGTTTCGAGTCCAGTCTGACTCTTCTCCAGAATTTCAGAGAGGGAGAAATGTGATGGGTTTGACGCTGTTGAGAAAGGGGGGAGGGTCTGGAAGAACAAAAGGGAAAGTCAGGGATTGGTTAGAGGGCGGGAGAGATTGAATAACAAATATATCATGGAACAAAAGGCAAAGGGAGAGGTAATAGTTGTAGTAAAGAAACAAAGCATTGGCCCAGAGTAAGTGTTAACGGCAGAATAAAGGACAGCTCTGTCTGAAAGCAAAAAACATGAAAACAAGATGCAGACTGGCACTTGGCAAATAAAGATCAAAACAGAGAACAGAGTTGACAGTCTGAAGTTGTTGAACTCAATGTTGAGTCCAGAAGGCTGTAAAGTGCCTCATCGGAGGATGAGGTGCTGTTCGTCCAGCTTGTGTTGGGCTTCTCGGGAACATTGCAGCAGGCCGAGGACAGAAATGTGAACATGAGAGCAAGGTGGTGAATTATAATGGCAGCAACTGGAAGGTCAGGGTCATGCTTGTGGACTGAGCGGAGGTGTTCCACAAAGAGGGCAGCAAACAGGGGACAAATGAATTAAAGAGAAAGCATTTGGGTCCAGAACATTGTGCACATCCTTTTACTCTGCTTGTCTTTGATCCTCAAGTAATTTTCTGTTTTTTTTAACCATGTTTTGTTTCATTAATAAACTTTTATCAGTTAAAATATTTTGAGTTTTCTTAAGTTTTCATGATTAGATTTCTGCACTTTAGGGAAAGTGGTTGAGAGGGGTTAGCAGGCTCTTTAACAGAAAGTGAGTCAATAGTATCTTTGAAAAGAGTAGATACTTGAAGGGGGAAAATTTGCAGTGCTGTGGGGAAAGAGCGGAGCACTTGGGTGAATCAGAGAGTCCTTTCAAAGAGATGGGCTGAATGGACTCCTGCAGCCTGTGAATCTGAGCTTCCTGCTTTTGTGCAGGTTAAAACGGACAGATTTCATTTCAGCCTCTCCCCTGTTTGTGTATTTAAAGAGACGGGTTTCTGTTCAGCTCTGTGTGACCGATATAACAATGTCTTCAGCCCTCTGAAAATTTAAACATGGAACAAAGCTAACCTGGCCAATTATAGTCAACAGCCTTCCTGTAGATCTCTCTGGATGCAGCAATGGTCCCATTGTTCTGCTCCATGGAACATTGTACGAAAATGATTAAATGCAATAAAATTAACCCAATAACAACAATGATCAATGGTCTAATGACAACAAGCCTCATTCAAGATGTGGTGATGCTAATCTAAGGATTAAAAGTGGGTTTCCAGAACCATCTTGGGCTTGCGAGTTGGACTCTAGCTGTGGAGATACTGAGTGACCCCTGGGGCAGGATTGTGGGAAATCACTGTTGGTTCAGGAACCTGAGGAAGATTCACACTCATACCTGGGGTGGTCGCCCAATTGAGGTGGGGAAAGTTGCTCATGTATTTCAGAAGTATGCCTTTTTCTTTAAATAAACATTGATATTAATAGTTATTTCAGAGTCCTATCTTGCCTGATGGTTAATTCTCTTTCAAATTAACACATTTGAGAGGGTCAATTTGAAATATAGGGATTCAATTTGTAACTAAGTGATTAGGCACCTGCAACCAATTTTATTGACATACCTTTTAACACTGAGAGAGAGCCTCGAGAAGGTGCAAGAAAGATTCACAGGGGTGATACCAGAACTGAGTGTGTTTCAGTTACAGGATAGATTGAATAGGCTGGGAATATTTTCTCTAGAAATGAGAAAGCTGAGGGCTGACCTGATAGAGGACTTTAAGATTATGATGGGGTGACAGGGTTGATGTCATCAAGTCATCACTGTCAGCCTGAAAAAACATCACCATTCTCAGCGGGGAGAAATCGTACATGTGTTCTGTGTGTGGACTCGGCTTCCACTGATTGTTGAACCTGAAGAATCACAAGCACACCCGCACCGTGGAGAAACAGTGGAAAACCCCATTGAAGCTTAGAAACTCATTGACGCAGTCACACCGGGGAGAGGCCATTCACCTGCTCTGAGTGTGGGATGGGATTCAGTGATTCATCCAACTTCCAGAGGCATCAGCGAGTTCACACCGGGGAAAAGCCATTTACCTGTTCTGAGTGGGAAGGGATTCAGTATTTCAACCCATCTGCACACACACCAGTGAGTTCACAGCGGGGAGAGGCCGTTCACCTGCTCTGAGTGTGGGAAGGGATTCACTGTTTCATCCACCCTGCTGGCACACCAGCGAATTCACACTGGGGAGATGCCCTTCACCTGCGCCGAGTGCAGTAAGGGATTCACTGACTCATACAGCCTGCAGACTCACAAGCGAGTTCACACCGGGCAGAGATGGTTCACCTGCACTGAGTGTGGGAATGGATTCACTCATTCATCCAATCTGCAGACACACCAGCGAGTTCACACTGGGGAGAGGCCGTTCATCTGCACTCAGTGTGGGAAGGGATTCACTCACTCATCGCACTTGCTGAGATATCAGCAAGTTCACAAGTGATTACAGGTTTTGGATTCTGCTGTTATTGCTGCTGTTAATCACATCCAGGACCGAACCATGTTCATTCTGACACTTGGTGAAGTGGGAGGGTCGGAGGGTTTCTTTCTGCTGGACTGGCCGGTCTCATGAATTTGCTTCCATTGGTCTGATGATCTTTGAGCCTTGGAATTCACATTTCTGCTGAAATGACCTGCAAAAGCTGACAAAATAGATTTATTTTATCCTGGATACTAAATAGTGTTTTTCTACCACTACAGGTTGATCTAAAATAAATACAGAAAGTGTTGGAAAGGTCTGGCAGCATCTGTGGAGAGAGAAACAGATTTCATATACGAGTCCAATATGACTTCTTCAGAAGTAAAGAGAGGGAGAAATGTGATGAGTTTGACGCTGTTGAGAAAGGGGGGGGGGGTCAGGTAGAGAAAAGGGAAAGTCAGGGATTGATTTATGGGTAGCGAGATTAAATGACAAAAATATCATGGAAACACACATCAAAGGCGTAGTAATGGTTGTTGTAAAGAAACAAAGCATTCACCTAGAGTAAGTATTAATGGTAGAATAAGGGACAGCTCTGTCTGAAAGCAAAAATCATGAAAATGAGATACAGACTGGCACTTGGTTAAAAAACACCTTGTCCCCTGTCAACGCAAGATGACCGCACAAGATGGCCGCCAATACCCATCTGCACATGTGCACTTGTCCGTGTGAGCGCTCAACACCAATAAGGTCATTGGCCGGATGCACCTGCAGTAAACGCAGGCCGATTAGAAACGTTGGAAAGTAAAACCATACATTTCCGTTGTTATTGTTAACAAAACTACATATGTTACAGATTGTTGAAGAGAAACAGTGGATTGTATTTAACTCTATGTTAAAAGAAACAGACAGTGCAGAGAATAGTAAAATGTTTCAGGTATTGATGAGCGAGCTGCCAGGATTTGTATGTAATAGAACTGAAAATACGCCATAGAAACAGAGAAAGCTAAAGGAAGTGACCAAGGGGAAAATGGGTATTGAATTTTGTTCTGAATGAAATAGCCCTTTCTTGGTCCAAAATTCACACTCTAGGTTGGTCATTGAATTTTGTTCTTCCGTTTCAGTTCTCATTATGATTGCTGCAAGTTCAAAATTGGTTTAAAAACGGAGAAACTAACTGGAGAGGATGAGTATCACACTGAGGCTAAGGGATGAGTAGAGTTCTGATCTCCGTCACTGACAATGATGTCACTGCGTGAAGTGGTACAACTGAGCATGCCCCTCATCAGAGGATGAGGTGCTGTTCGTCCAGCTTGTGTTGGGCTTCTTGGGAACATTGCAGCAGGCCGAGGACAGAAATGTGAGCATGAGAGCAAGGTGGTGAATTATAATGGCAGCAACTGGAAGGTCAGGGTCGTGCTCGTGGACTGAGTGGAGGTGTTCCACAAAGAGGGCAGCGAACAGGGGACAGATGGATTAAAGAGAAAGCATTTGGGTCCAGAACATTGTGCACATCCTTTTACTCTGGTTGTCTTTGATCTTCAAGTAATTTTCTGCTTTTAACTATGTTCTGTTTCATTAATAAACTTTTATCAGTAAAAATATTTGATTTTTCTGGGCTTTTCATGATTGGATTTCTGCACTTTAGGGAAAGTGCGTGAGAGGGGTTGGCAGGCTCTTTAACAGAAAGTGAGTCCCTTGAACGTAATTGGTGAAGGAGCCAGAGGGGGAGATGAGATTTTATTTTTGACACAGCGATCTTAGAAAATGGGGGTTGGGGGTCAATTAACTGTTTATCCCCTTTTCCCAAACTCTGAAATGATCCACAGTGATAACCCTTATTGGTGACAGCAGTTAGATTTTATTCAGTATAAATAAGACCTGACACATGCTCATGTCTGAGCAGTAGTATCAAAGTGCAGCAGCATTACCATTACACTCTGGGTAGAAGCACCATCTCCACGTAAATGCTCCCTGGTCTGCCCCAGATGCCATGGCACCAGTCAATGCAATATGTAAAACCTCTACAAATCTCTGTGCTCGGGGAATCCCTTCTGATACTTTTTTACTATGGAGACTGATTTAACCCAATCATTGCTGAGCTAACATTTGAACGGACCAATTACAAAACCTGTCATTGAACCATCTGTACCTGCCCAAGCCCGTCAAACTCTCAAACAATTGGCTTCCCACGCCCCGTCCCCGTACAGGGAGTCAGCATTCCAAACCACAATTCCATCCTGTCACCTGTCAACCATCCTCACCCAGAGAGTAATCACAACACGAATAAAAACAGGAGAAGTGTAACAATCAAATTAAAAATAAATGCACAGCCGGTCATAGTTTTTAATTCAGTGTTCACTAATTGGCAAGAAATCCTGAAGTAGGGGGTTCCCCAGGATTCTTACAGTCCACACCTTGAGGGGGAGGAGAACTTTCTCTTTGACCCCTCACTCAATTTCACTTCGTTATTTTCCAGTTCTGTTCTGGCCCCACCTGGGGTAACATCTACTCGATCTTTTCTTCTCCTGAAGGAGCGCCGTGAGTTCTAGATTACTAGTACATAAGGACATATGCTTCAGGCAACAGATCAGGCATGGATGTAAAAGATTCTCCAGCTCTCTCCTCACTCCTGTCTAACTTGTGGACAGTTCTCACTCAGTATTATTTCTCCCAAGCCCTTAATTGTCCCAACCCAAATGTTTGTCTCTGTTACTTCAATTTTACTTATATTTTGACAATGACCAATGTGTTTAATTCTATCCTGACTGTTTTAAAGTCAGTTTCTCTCTGGAATGTGTGACAGTGCCTTGATGATGTCAAAATGTTGTCTCATTCCCCTGGCCACATTAACCATTTGATGTCAGGCTGTTTGTCAAGTAGCTGTGTATGTTTGGGACCCAGTCTTCATCCACTTTACCATGAATTTACGCGTGCTATTGTCTTCACATGTAAGAAATCACATCTGCACACTCACACCAGTATCCCAATGTCAGGCCACATATTCTGAACTTTGAGGTGTGCTTATCAAAAGATCAAAGCGAGTGTCCTTGCTTATCTCCCCCTGTTATGGCCCTGATATTTCATGTGTTGGCCAGGCCGTCAAATGTGGTTTTCTTTTTTTAAAATCATTGTTAAAGGAAACAAATATTTCCAATATATCAAAGTATTCATCTGATCTCCACTTTCTTGCCTTTCACTAGAATGTAGGTGGATACCAGATTGATATATTCCACTGAGCAACACCGAAGGTGAGTTATTCCAATTCCTTTACTGTCCAGTACAATATATTCATAATATTTTCAAAACAGAAATTCAACATTCACATTTGATTTCAGGCTTGTGATGTCAAACTGGGGTTGTTCACCTTGGAGCAAAGGAGGTTGAGGGGAGATTTGATGGAGATGTACAAGACTATGACAGGTTTAGAATAAGGAGGACAAAGAAAAGCTGTTCCCATCAGCTGATGGTACAAGGACGAGGGGGACACAGATTTAAGGTTTTGGGCAGGAGATGCAGGGGGGGATGTGAGGAGGAATATTTTTACACAGCGAATGGTAATGTCCTGGAACTTGCTGCCTTTGAGTGTGGTGGAAACAGAGGAGATGAGCGAAATTTAAATGAAATTGCATGGGCAGTACAGGGAAATAAAGCTGCCAGGCTACGGGGATACCACGAAGCAATGGGACTGACTGGTTTGCTCTATATAGAGCTATCATGGACTCGATAGACGGAATGGCCCCATTTTCTTCCCTAATGACTCAATGATCTAAAGAGGACAATTGTAGCTGCTCCAGTCTCTCCAAATAACTGAAGTCCCTCATCTCTGGTGCCATTCTCGTAAACCTCCTCTGCATCCTCTCTAAGAACTTCACATCTTTCCAAAAGTGTGGGGCCCAGATATAGGGTTCCATTCTCGAGGGATAGAATTGAAAAGCAGGGAGGTTATGTTCAACTTGTTTCAAACCATGGTTAGACTACACTGGGAGTACTGTCAACATTTGTGATCTCCAGTTAGAAAAAGGAAATAGAGGCACTGGAGAAGGGGCAACAAAGATTCACAAGAATAATCCCAGAACTGAGAGCATTTAACCCTCAGGAAAGGCTGGGGCTGCTTTTCTCTAGAAAAGAGAAGACTGAAGGGTGACCTGATGGAAGTCTTAAAGATGGTGAAGGGGTTTAATAAACCAATAGGGATTTCATGAGAAACCTCTTTACCCAGCAAATGGTGAGAATGTGGAACTTGCTACCACAGTGAGTGGTTGAGGTGAATAGCATGAATACATTTAAGGGGAAGCTAGATACATACATGAGGGAGAAAGGAATAGAAGGATGTGCTGATGGGGGGAGATGAAGAGGGGTGGGTGGAGGCTCATGTGGAGCATAAATACTGACAGAGACCAATAGAGCCGACTGGCCTAGCCCTGTGCTGTAGACTCAATGGAAAAGAGACAAATGTATTTATTTTAGATCTACCTCCAGTCGTAAGAAAAGCATTATTTACTGTCGAGGATAAAGTAAATGTCCTTCATCAGCTTTTGCAGATCATTTCAGTGGAAATGTGCACTCCCAGGCTCAAAGAGCATCAGTTCACTGGAATCAAAGTCATGAGACCGGCCAGTCTAGCAGAAAGAAACCCTCTGACCCTCCCACTTCACCAAGTGTCAGAATGAACCTGGTTCAGTCCTGGATGTGATTAACAGCAGCAAAAACAGCAGAATCCAACCCCTGTAATCACTTGTGAACTCACTGGTGTCTCAGGAGGTTGCTTGGCTGATTGAAGCCCTTCCCACACACAGGGCAGATGAACGGCCTTTCCCCTGTGTGAACTCACTGGTGAGTCAGCAGGCTATATGAATCTCTGAATCCCTTCTCACACTCAGAGCAGGTGAACGGCCTCTCCCCGGTGTGAACTCGCTGATGTGTCCGCAGGCCAGATGAATCACTGAATCCCTTCCCACACGTAGAACCGGTGAATGGCCTCTCCCCAGTGTGAACTCGCCGGTGTGTCTGCAGGTTTGATAACTGTATGAATTCCTTCCCACACTCAGAGCAGGTGAACGGTCTCTCACCGGTGTGAACTAGTTAGTACGACATTATGTTGGATAAATGACTGAAACTCTTTCCACTCACAGAGCAGATGAATGGCCTCTCCCCAATGTGACTGTGTCTGAATTTCCAGCTCAGATGGGCATCTGAATCCCTTCCCACAATCCCTGCATTTCCACGGTTTCTCCTTGGTGCAGGTGTCTTTGTGTCTCTTCAGGTCCAATGGTCAGTTGAAGCCTCATCCACACACAGAACATGTACAATGTCTCTCCTCACTGTGAATGGTGATTTTTTTTAGTCTGTGTAACTGGTGAAAGCTCTTTTCACAGTCAGTGCACTGGAAACTCTCTTACTCGGGTGTGTGTCTCAGTGCTTTTCCAGTCACACAGATGTTTAAAACTGATTGAGGCTGACGGAGCAGACAAACATTCCTCCTTCTGGATTCAGAGGCTGGTGGTATTCAGGTCCTGATGAAATGGTTTGCTCTCTCAGAGCTTGATGTGATGTTTACATTGAGATTTCTGTCTGCAAATCCCCCTTCTGATATACTGTAAAAGGCAATTACAAAATTCATCACTGTCAGTACAGGACAGAAATTCAGAAACAACAATTCTACTTTGTATGGAGCATTCATTCCTCTCTCATTCCCCAAAAGCTGTAAATCTGTATCCCACACACTCTCCCTCCATTCTCACTCTGCTGTACCGAATGGGCACCCTCCCAATTCTCCTGAAGGTGCCGATTCATGCTCATGAAAAAACGCATGTTCACTGATTCCTGTCCAAGACTTGAAAATCCACATAGAAGTATATTTACCGATGAGAGGTACAGGGACAATGCAAGGAAGAACTTTATTTATTTTGCGTGTGGTCACGATATTGGACTTGAATTTCCAAATGGACTCTTTCTGTGTTGTAATGAATGTAAGGCTGGAAATATATAAGGTAGCTCCAGTACTATATTACAAGGTGAGAAATAATAAATGAACTTGATGACACAGCCAAAAATATATTGAATATGTATGTACCTACATATATTAAAAGACTAGAAATAATAATAAATGTACTTTATACCTGAACCATTAATATCAAGTCTAATATGTACCTCGTAACAACACCAGACATATCTCTGTCCTATTTTAATTTACTGTCCCCTTAAATGTCAGCCATCTCGTGGGGAAACCACCCCCTTAATTGTGAACATTAGGAAAGGGACCATCCTTTTAGCCAAACAAATAAATGTGTCAAGCTGAGGGAGCAAAGGATGTCAATGTCTTTAAGAGAGAGAGAGAGACCTGGGCCAACCTTTCCAGAGTCTGCACCCTCCCTGGATTCACTTCCTTTCCCTTCAGTTCCTGCAAGTCAACAATTTGCCCCCAGGATGAGAAAAAAAATGGAAAGGGGGAGAAAAGAAAGTGTTTTACTCACAGATGTTGGACACAGGAGGAAGTTTTAGTCTGTGTGAGGCTCAATCTTCATTCACACAGAGCCCGCGCTCTGATTGGCTGGAGGTCCAGAGTCCATCCGGTCCTCCAGTTCTCGCCATTGGTCAATCCCTGGCATGAAAACAATTTGGCAGCGGAAGCATTTGTGACGGTGGGAGATACTTTGACCTCATGTTTAATTCATCCACTTTATTGCAAATGCTCCTTGCATTAAGGCACAAAGCCTTAAGGCTTGTCTTTTTAACATTACTTGTCCCATTCCCACTATTTTTCACTGAGGCCCTGTTTGATTCTTGCCCTTGATTTCTCTGCCTATCACTTTTCTAATTCCCCTTTCTGTCTTTTGTTCATGTCTTTGATTTCCCTTCCTCTGACCCCTTGCATAGGTTCCCACCCCCTGCCATTTTAGCTTAAACCCTCCCCAGCCACTCTGGCAAACGTTCCCCCTAGAACATCAGTCCCGCTCCTGCCCAGGTGTAACCCAGCCAGTTTGTATTGGTACCACCTTGCCCAGAACCGGTCTCAATGTCCCATGAATTTGAAACACTCCCCCTCGCACCATCTCTTCAGTCACGTATTCACCTGATATATGCTGCTGTTTCTACTCTGACTAGCACGTAGCATTGGTAGTAATCCTGAGATCACTACCTTTGAGGTCCTACATTTCAACTTACTTCCTAACTCCCTATATTCTGCTTTGAGGACCTCATCCCTTTTTTTTACATAGAAACTAGGACCAGGAGTAGGCTATTCAGCCCCTCGAGGCGCTCCACCATTCATTATGATCATGGCTGATCATCTAACTCAATAGCCTGCTCCCACTTTCTCCCCATATCCTTTGATCCCTTTCTCCCCAAGAGCTACATCTAATTTCTTCTTAAAAACATACAATGTTTTGATCTCAACTACTTTCTGTGGTAATGAATTCCACAGGCTCAGCACTCTCTGGGTGAAGAAATTTCTCCTCATCTCAGTCCTAAATGGTCTACCCCATATCCTCAGACTGTGACCCCTGGTTCTGGACTCCCCCACCATCGGGAACATCCTTCCTGCATCTACCCTGTCTAGTCCTGTTAGAATTTTATAGGTTTCAATGAGATCCCACCTCATTCTTCTGAACTCCAGTGAATATAATCCTAATCAACTCAATCTCTCCTCATATGTCAGTCCTACCATCCCAGGAATCAGTCGGGTAAACCTTTGCTGCAATCCCTCTATAGCAAGTACATCCTTCCTCAGATAAGGAGCCCAAAACTGCACACAATATTCCAGGTATGGTCTCACCAAGGCCCTGTACAATTGCAGCAAGACATCCCTGTTCCTGTACTCGAATCCTCTGGCTATGAAAGCCAACATACCATTTGCCTTCTTTACTGCCTGCTGCACCTGCATGCTTACCTTCAGCGACTGGTGTCCAAGGACACCCAAGTCTCGTTGCACATTCCCCTCTCTCAATTTAGAGCCATTCAGATAATCGTCTGCCTTCCTGTTTTTGCTACCAAAATGGATAACCTCACATTTATCCACATTATACTGCATCAGCCATGCATTTACCTACTCACTCAGCTTGTCCAAATCACACTGAAGCATCTCTGCATCCTCCTCACAGCTCACCCTCCCACCCACCTCATCCGCAAAGCTGGAGATATTACATTTAATTCCCTCATCTAAATCATTAATATATATTGTGAATAACTGGAATCCCAGCTACGATCCCTGCGTTACCTCACTAGTCACTGCCTGCCATTCATAAAAGACTCATTTATTCCTACTCTTTCTTTCCTGTCTGTCAACCAGTTTTCTATCCATCTCAATACACGACCCCCAATCCCATGATTTTACACACTAATCTTTTATGTAGGACTTTGTCGAAAGCCTTTTGAAAGTCCAAATAAACCACATCCACTGGCTCCCCCTCATCAACTTTACTGGTTACATCCTCGAAAAATTCCAGTAGGTTTGTCAAGCATGATTTCCCTTTCATAAATCCATGCTGACTCTGTCTGATTCTGCCACTGTTTTCCACGTGCGCAGTTATTACATCTTTTACAATGGTCTCTAGAATATTACCTCTGTCATTTGTGGCAATGTGTACCATGACTACTTGCTGTTCACCCTCCCCCTTCAGAATGTCCTGTAGCCAGTCTGAGACATCCTTGACCGTAGCACCAGGGAGGCAACATACCAAAGCAAAAACAAAAACACCTGGAAAAACTCAGCAGGTCTGGCAGCATCTGCGGAGAGGAACACAGTTAACGTTTTGAGTCCATATGACTCTTCAACAGAACTAAGGAAAAATAGAAAAGAGGTAAAATATAAGCTGGTTTAAGGGGGATGGGATGGGACAAGAAGAGCTGGATCGAGGGCCAGTGATAGGTGGAGATAACCAAAAGATGTCACAGGCAAAAGGACAAAGAGGTGTTGAAGGTGGTGATATTATCTAAAGGAATGTGATCATTAAGGGTAGAAAGCAGGACCAGTAAGATACAGATAGCCCTAGAGGGGGCGGTGTGGAGTGAAGGAATTGAAAAAGGCTAAAAGTTAGAGATTAAACAATGGATGGAAATACATTTAAAAATAATGGAAATAAGTGGGAAAAGAAAAATCTATATAAATTATTGGAAAAAACAAAAAGGAGGGGGAAAAATCAGAAAGGGGGTGGGGATGGAGGAGAGAGTTCATGATCTAAAACTGTTGAACTTAATATTCGGTCTTGAAGGCTGTGAAGTGCCTAGTTGGAAGATGAGGTGCTGCTCCTCCAGTTTGCGTTGAGCTTCACTGGAACAATGCAGCAAGCCAAGGACAGACATGTGGGCATGAAAGCAGGGTGGTGTGTTGAAATGGCAAGTGATAGGGAGGTCTGGGTAATGCTTGTGGACAGACCGAAGGTGTTCTGCAAAGCAGTCACCCAGTCTGCGTTTGGTCTCTCCAATGTAGAGGAAACTGCATTGGGAGTAACGAATGCAGTAGACTAAGTTGAAGTGAAATGCTGCTTCACTTGAAAGGAGTGTTTGGGCCCTTGGTCGGTGAGGAGAGGGTAAGTAAAGGGGCAGGTGTTGCACCTTCTGTGGTTGCATGGGAAGGTGCTGTGAGAGGGGGATGAGCTGTAGGGGGTGATGGAGGAATGGACTAGGGTGTCCCAGAGGGAACAATCCCTGTGGAATGCCGCTAGAGGGGTGAAGGGAGGATGTGTTTGGTGGTGGCATCATGCTGGAGTTGGCGGAAATGGCGGAGGATGAACCTTTGAATGCGGAGGCTGGTGGGGTGATAAGTGAGGACAAAGGGGACTCTATCATGTTTCTGGGAGGGAGAGGAAGGTGTGAGGGCGGATGCGCGGGAGATGGGCTGGACACAGTTGAGGGCCCTGTCAACCACCGTGGGTGGAAATCCTTGGTTAAGGAAGAAGGAGGACGTGTCAGAGGAACTGTTTTTGAAAGTGGCATCCTCAGAACAGATGCGACGGAGGCGAAGGAACTGAGAAAATGGGATGGAGTCCTCACAGGAAGCGAGGTGTGAGGAGCTGTAGTCAAGGCAGCTGTGGGAGTCGGTAGGCTTGTAATGGATATTGGTAGACAGTCTATCACCAGAAATTGAGACAGAGAGGTCAAGGAAGGGAAGGGAAGTGTCAGAGATGGACCATGTGAAAATGATGGAGGGGTGGAAATTGGAAGCAAAATTAATAAATTTTTCCAGGTCCAGACGAGAGCATGAAGCAGCACCGAGGTAATCATCGATGTACCGGAGAAAGAGTTGTGGGAGGGGGCCGGAATAGGACTGGAACAAGGAATGTTCCACATACCCCATAAAGAGACAGGCATAGCTGGGGCCCATGCAGGTACCCATAGCCACACACTTTATTTGGAGGAAGTGAGAGGAGTTTAAGGAGAAATTGTTCAGTGAGAGAACAAGTTCAGCCAGACAGAGGAGAGTAGTGGTGGATGGGGATTGTTCGGGCTTCTGTTCGAGGAAGAAGTGGAGAGCCCTCAGACCATCCTGGTGGGGGATGGAGGTGTAGAGGGATTGGATGTCCATGGTGAAGAGGAGGCGGTTGGGGCCAGGGAACTGGAAATTGTTGATATGATGTAGGGTGTCAGAGGAATCACGGATGTAGGTGGGAAGGGACTGGACAAGGGAAGAGAGAAGCGAGTCAAGATACCATCCCGGAATCTCGTTTGTGGCCACAGAAACGCCTATCTATTCCCCTTACAATTGAATCCCCTATAACTATTGCATTCCCACACTTTTTACTCCCCCCCTGTGCAGCAGAGCCAACCGTGATGTAACGAATTTGGCTGTTGCTTTTACCCCTGAGAGGCCATTCCCCTCTCTATACCTTCTACCCATGATACTCTCCACCTCGCGGACACTCCAGTGTTCCCAGCCGCTGCTTCAACTCTGAAACCCGGGCTTCCAGGATCCACAGCTGGTGACTCTTCAACTCCCGGCTCCTCTCACGCTTCCCTTCAACTCCCGACTCCTCTCTCCCTTCCCTTCAACTACCAGCTCCTCTCACGCTTCTCTTCAAGTGCCAGCTCCTCTCGCGCTTCTCTTCCTGAACAATAGAGATCCAAGTCAGGATGATGCGTCACTCGGAGGGGAATCTCAACTGATGCTGATCCCATGTGTCTGTTGCTATTCGAGATGGTAGAGGTAGTGGGTTTGGAAGGTGATGTTGAAGCAGCTTCGGTGAGTCAATGCAGTGCATGTTGTAGATGGTACACGCTGCAGCCACTGTACTGCACTGGTGGTGGGAGTGAGTATTGAAGGTGGCGGGTGGGCTGCCATTAAAGTGAGCTGCGTTGTGCTGGATGAAACAGACTCTCCAATATGAAAAAGACTGGCTGATAAATAATAATTGTTTTAGGAAGTGACTGGGGCCCTGTAAATTTAAATAGTTTCTGTCCATTTTCAAAAGACCTGCTCTTCAACGTTATATTGGAACCAATTACATGAGATGTTTGCAGTTGAACTGAATGTCTTGGCTCCTCACTCGGACACCTGACTGACAAGAGGCAGTAATTGGACAATAGCTGGAAACAATGAGCTGAAATGTTCTTCTGTGAGTTAAACTGTTTCTCTTTAACCTGGAATTGACTATGTCAGAGTTAAAGCTAATACCAGGTCCAATTACATTGAATATACAGCTCAAAACAGGCCATTCAGCCCACCCAGTCCATGTCAGTGTTTATACTTCACTTGAGTTTCCTCTCATTCTTTCTCATCTCACTCTCAGTGAATCCTTCTGTTCATTTCTCCCCCATGTGTTTACCCAGCTTCCCCTTAAATGTATCCAGGTTATTCACCTCCACCACTCCCTGTGGTAGCGAGTTCTACATTCTCACCGGTCTCTGGGAAAGAGGTTTCTCCTGAATTCCTGATTAAATTTATCAATCACTATCTTATATTGATGGCCTCTAGTTTTGCTCTCCCTCCTACAAGTGGAAACATTCTCTGTGTCTATCAAAACCTTTCAGAATTATAAAAACCTCCATTAGCCCTCAGCCTTGTCTTTCCAAGAGTGAAGTGACCCAGCCTATTCATCGTCTCCTGGTGCATGAAACCTTTCAGAGTGAAAATCTGAAGACAAAAATGCTTTGTTCACACCTGAACTCAGCACAGTGAGAGAGCAGGGACAGAGTCACAAGGGAGCCTGAGGAGAGGAGATTCACTGAGAATGGCTGGGCTGGGCTGGGCTGGACTGTGGGAATGAGATTGTTGATCAGACTGTTCATCACAGGGGTCTTGGAGTTAGGGGGCAGTGAGGGAGTTCAAGTGGCAGCCTTCAATAAAACAACAACCTGTATTAATACCTTCAATGTAACAAAACGTCCTGTTTCTGTGCTGTATTTTCAATGTAATTGAGCCCAGTATGGCCTTTACCTCTGACATAGTCCATTGTGGGTTCAAGATCAATGTGCTAAGGATCATTTTGAAACAGAAGTTGATAAATTTGTTCAAGATTATGACAGAGAACATCCCACTCCCCTTTTTCTCAGTCGGTTCTGGGATGTGGGTGGCTTATACCAAATTGCCCTTGTTCAGAGGGCATTTAAGAGTCAACTGCATTGCTATGGGTCTGGAGTCACATGTAGGCCAGACTGGGTAAGGACAGCAGATTTCCTTATGGAATCATAAGGGTTTTTGCAACAATCGGCAATGATTTTACAGACATCATCAAACCTTAAACTCCAGATATTTGTTGAATTCAAGTTTTACCAGCTGCCATGGTGGCATACGAACTCAGGTCCCCAGAGAATTACCCGGGGTCTCTGGAATACCAGCCCACTGACAATGTCACCATCCCGCTGCCTCTCAAACTATAAATCTCTGTCCCCCACACACTCCCTCCTCCCTATTTAATTTAACACTAATTCATCTGATTATTCCCCTCCTGCTTTTCCCCCAGTTCTCCTCCCCTGAAGTTGCTGACTCTTGGGTTCAGTTTCACACTCACCAATTGCCCTCCCCAATATGTCCCCCAGGTGTCTAAATCTTTATACTTGAAGTTAACAAACTGTTTTGCTAAGGGGGTGTCACAATCAAATCCAGTGACTACCCACATGTACTTTGTGTCAGGGCGGGGTCACTGAGCCCCCCACCCCCACTTTCCATCCCAGTCCCAGGAGTTTGGAGACTGGGCTCCAGATGAGTAATGGCGGCCGCAGCTCCCAGAATCCCCCGCGCTGAATACAAGAGGTTATGCTTCAGTTGTACAGGGCACTGGTGAGACCACATCTTGATTACTGTGTACAGTGATGGTCTCCTAATTTAAAGAAAGCTGCAAACGCGTTAGAAGCAATTCAGAGAAAGTTTACTGGACTAATACCAGGAATGGGTGGGTTGTCTTATGAGGAAAGGCTGGACAGGTTAGGCTTGTATCCACTGGAATTTAGAAGAGTAAGGGGTGACTTAATTGAAACCTTTAAAATCCTGAGGGGTCTTGGCAGGGTGGATGTGAAGATGATGTTTCCTCTTAAGGGAGAATCTTCAACTAGGGGTCACTCTTTAAAAATGAGTGGTCGCTCATTTCAGACAGAGCTGAGGAGAAATTTTTTTCTCTCAGAGGGTGGTGAGCCTTTGGAGCCCTCTTCCTCAAAAGGCAGTGGAAGCAGTCTTTGAACATTTTTAAGGCACAGGTAGATAGATTCTTGATTAATAAGGGGGTGAAAGGTTATTGGGGGTGGGCAGTAATGTGAGGTTGAGGTTACATTCAGATCAGTCATGATCTTATTGAATGTGGAGCAAGCTTGAGGGGGCAAGTGGCCAACTCCTGCTCCTAATTCATATGTTTGTGCGTTTGTATGTATGGACCTGTACATCAGCACCTTCAGGAGAACTGGGAGGGCGAATGTTAGATCCAGCAGACTGAGAATGGTGGAAGAGTGTCTGGGATGACTGTTGGGGTAAGAGAGAGAAGAATGATCCACAGAAACTAGAATTGTCCATTCTGAATTTCTATCCTGTACTGACAGTGAGGACTTTTGTAAACTCCTTTTACAGGATATTAGAAGGGGAGGATTTGCAACAGAAATCTCAAACCAAACATCATGTCAAGATCTGACAGAGACACTTGATTTATTAGGACCTGAATATCATCAGCCTTTGAATGTGGAAGGGGAAGTGTTTGTCTGTTCTATTTGCTTAATAGGCTTTAACAGCACTGGAAAAGCACCGAGACACACATACCCGAGTGAGTGTTCCTGTGGTCTGGCTGTGGAAAGAACTTTAACCAGTAACACAGACTGAAAAAACTATTGCACCCTTTACAGTGGGGAGAGACTGTCTGTGGATGAGGCTTCAACTAATCATTGAACCTGGAGAGACACAAGGACACCCGCACCACGGAGAAACTGTGGAAATGTGGGGACTGTGGGAAGGGATTCCATACCCCATCTGCACTGGAAACTCATCGACGCAGTCACACCGGGGAGAGGCCGTTCACCTGCTCTGAGTGTGGGAAGAGATTCACTGATTCATCCTACCTGCTGATACACCAGCGAGTTCACACTGGGAAGAGACCATTCACCTGCTCCGCATGTGGGAAGAGATTCAGTCAGTCATCCCAACTGCTGACACACCGATGGGTTCACACCAGGGAGAGGCCCTTCACCTACTCCGAATGTGGGAAGGGATTCACTGATTCATCTGCACTGCTGAAGCACCGACGAGTTCACACTGGGGAGAGGCCCTTCACCTGCTCTGAGTGTGGGAAGCGATTCAGTGATTCATCCCACCTTCTGACACACCAACAAGTTCACACCGAGGAGAGGCCATTCATCTGCTCTAAGTGTGGGAAGGGCTTCACTCAGGTATCCAACTTGCTGAGGCACCAGTGGGTTCACAAGTGATTACAGGAATTTGATTCTGCTGTTCTTGCTGCTGTTCGTCACATCCATGATCGAACTGTAGTAGAAAGGGTTAACTGATGGGATATGCTAATGGCTGACATAGTTAATGATGTACCACTGACATCAGTGAGTCATTAGACTCTCTGTCTGAGAGTGAGAGAGGTTGGAATCGTGCCTAGGAATAACCTGCCTTCTCTGTAACCTGTCTGGATGTAGTACTAATAAACAAGTGTTTAGCAGATACCAGAGTGTGTCTACAGTCTGTCTGCTAGCCACATCCCAGGCCTAGAGTCCGAGATAGAAGGACACATCTCTGAACATGGTGGCAGCAACTGAGACATCGATGTAAAAAACAGATCGGTGTTATCGAAGGAATCAGAGAATGAAGAAACCTCTGAAAGCAGCTCATAAAAAAACTGGCAGAAAAGTAGGCTCTGGAAAGAGGTAGCGATGACTGTACCTGGTGAGCAGTCCCTGTCCTGTCCTGAAGGAGGCGCTGGAGAGAGGTAACGATGACTGTACCTGGTGAGCAGTCCCTGTCCCTGTCCTGAAGGAGGCTCTGGAGAGAGGTAACGATGACCGTACCTGGTGAGCAGTCCCTGTCCCTGTCCTGAAGGAGTCTCTGGAGAGAGGTAATGATGACTGTACCTGGTGAGCAGTTCCTGTCCCTGTCCTGAAGGAGGCACTGGAGAGAGGTAACGATGACTATACCTGGTGAGCAGTCCCTGACCCTGTCCTAAAGGAGGCGCTGGAGAGAGGTAACGATGACTGTACCTGGTGAGCAGGCCCTGTCCCTGTCCTGAGGTGCTGGAGAGAGGTAACAGTGACCATACTTGGTGAGCAGTCCCTGTCCTGAAGGAGGCGCTGGAGAGAGGTAACTATGACTGTACCTGGTGAGCAGTCCCTGCCTCGAGGACCCACAGAGAGACCAGCAGTGGGAGTTATGGAAACACCATTTTCTCCGGTACAGATCACTGTCAGGTCTTCACTAAGAGGACAGAAGTTTTGAGCTTCCCTGTCAACATCCTGGAGGTCATCATTGACCAGAAACTGAACTGGATTAGCCATATAAATATGGGGAGGCGGTGGTGAGTGGGATTGTCACTGAGCTGGGAATCCAAGCACCCAGGGTAATGCTCAGGGGATTCAGGTTCGAATCCAGACACGGCAGATGGTGAAATTTCAATTTTATCAAAATCTGGACCATGAAATAAACCATTGTCGATTGTTATAAAAACCCATCTGGTTCATTAGTGTCCTTCAGGGAAGGAAATCTGCCGTCCTTACCTGGTCTGGCCCGCATGTGACTCCAGATCTGCAGTGATGCGGTTGACTCTGGCCTAGCGAGTCACTCAGTTGTATCAAATTGCTAAAAAATCAATGAAAAGGAATAAAACTGAACAGACCACCCGGCATCGACCGAGGCACCGGAAATGACAATGGTAAACCTAGCCCTGTCGACCCTGCAAAGTCCTCCTTACATCTGGGGGCTAGAGCGAAAATTGGGAGAGTTGTCCCACAGACTAGTGAAGTAACAGCCTGACATAGTCATCCTCATGGAATCATACCTTACAGATAATGTCCCAGATTCCACCATCACCATCCCTGGGTATGTCCTGTCCCTCCAGCAGGACAGGCCCAGCAGAGGTGGCGGCACAGTGGTATACAGTCAGGAGGGAGTTACCCTGGGAATTCTCAGCATCGACTCTGGACCCCATGAAGTCTTATGGCATCAGGTGAAACATGGGCAAGGAAACTTCCTGCTGATTACCCCATACTGCCCTCCCTCAGCTGGTTGGTTTTGTTATGAGTTAAGCTTATAGTGTTGCCAAGGTGATATGTTTAATTGTAAAATGTGACAAAGGGAAAACATTATCTTTACAGTGTGTAAAAAGGTAGTTGTTACAGTGTTTATCATGTTAAAATGTGTTATGGTTTGAAAAGTATTGTGAAAACTTCCTTACTTCAGTCAGGTTTTTCAGGGATGGGGTGTGGGAGGAGCATGTGATGACCTATGTACCTGGGAAAACGATGTTTTTTCTCAGGTAATGCCCCCTTAAAACCCAAAGTGAAACTGGGGATTTTTCTGAAGGAGAAGTCATTGATTTCCTGGCTCTGAGGTCATTAATTTCAAGAAATGCCCATGCGGTCACTACGGGAATGAACAGCTCAGAAGCCAAGATTAAAGACAGCAAATTGCAGATTGAATTACAGTTTGAGCCCTGCTGAAGCAGCTTCAGTTACAGGGGCAAATAACAGACAGTCAAGAAAAGAAGCAGCAGTTCAAAACAGGTGTTGAAGCTGGGCTCTCGGAATAGAGTAGGGACTGTGAGACCCTGCGAGTTATACAGCTGGAAAGGACAGAGAGCAGAAAGCTGAAGACAAGCAGAGCAGGGGGTTGTGGATTGGAAAAGACCCCTGGCTTCTATTTGTTTTGCCAGAGCAAACCAGACCTTTTAAAGGGGTTGAAGAAGTGACTCTCTGGGGATTCTGTGACATCAGGGCTGTCATGACTGAAGACAGAGAGAGCATTTGTAGACCTGCACTTTGGTTTTGTTCACTGTATTCGGGGATCTCGGATAGAATAATGGTGCTGGTGAACGTAACTCCAGGGCCAAATCCATTGAATGGGAAATGAGTGATCTGACGTAGGGAGGGCAATTGGAAAGACTGTGAGATTGCCCATGGTGCAACATGTGTGCAGGAAGTAATGTGGGTGTTTATAATAACCTGAGGTATATCTTTGTTCTATCGACTATTTAAAGTGAAATTTACCATTTTCTTTGAAATATCCATCGCCTGTTAATTAATGTTTGTGTTTATTTTAGTTGTTTATTACAGTAAAAGTTTTAAAAGGTGAAATCTTGTCCATTGATGTCAAAGAACAAAGAACAAATAAAAGTACAGCACAGGAACAGGCCCTTCGCCCTTCCAGGTCTGCACTGATCATATTGCCCGTCAACTAAAACATTTTGCATTTCCGGGGTCCGTATCCCTGTATTCCCATCCTATTCATGTATTTGTCAAGCTGACTCTTAAACACCACTATCATACCTGCTTCCACCACCTCCTCTGGCAGCAAATTCCAGACACTCACTACCCTCTGGCGTAAAAAACTTGCCCCACACATCTCCTCTTTGGTTTTCTCCTCTCACCTTAAATCTATGTCCCCTAGTAATCGACTCTTCCACCCTGGGAAAAAGCTTCTGACTATCTACTCTGTCCATGCCACTCATAATTTTGTCAACTTCTATCAAGTCACCCCTCAATCTCTGTCGCTCTAGTGAGAACAATCCGAGTTTCTCCAACCTCTCCTCATAGCTAATAACCCCCAGACCAGGCAGCATCCTGGTAAACCTCCTCTTCACCCTCTCCAACGCCTCCGTATCCTTCTGGTAATGTGGTGACCAGAATTGCACGCAATATTCCAAGTGTGGCCTAACCAAGGTTCTATACAGCTGCAGCATGACTTCCCAGCTTTTATACTCAATACCCTTGCCAATGAAGGCAAGCATTCCATATGCCTTCCTGACCACCTTATCCAGCTGCGTTGTCACTTTCAGTGACCTATGGGCCTGTACACCCAGATCCCTCTGCCCGTCAGTGCACTTAAGGGTTCTGCCATTTACTGTGTAATTCCTCGCATTTGTCCGGATTAAACTCCATCTGCCATTTCTCCGCCCAAGTCTCCAACCGATCTATATCCCGTTGTATCCTTTGACAATCCTCTTCACTCTCTGCAACTCCTCCAACCTTAGTGTCATCTGCAAACTTACTAATTAGCCCAGTTACATTTTCCTCCAAATCATTTATATATACCACAAACAGCAGAGGTCCCAGCACTGATCCCTGCGGAACTCCACTAGTCACAGCTCTCCATTCAGAAAAGCACCCTTACACTGCTACCCTCTGCCTTCTATGACCAAGCCAATTCTGTATCCATCCTGCCAGCTCACCTCTGATCCCGTGCGACTTTACCTTCTGTACCAGTCTGCCATGAGGGACCTTGTCAAAGGCTTTACTGAAATCCATGTATATAACATCCACTACACTTCCATCATCGATCCTCTTTGTCACTTCCTCGAAAAACCCGATCAAGTTAGTGAGACCCGACCTCCCCTTCACAAAACCATGCTGCCTCTCACTAATACGCCCATTTGCTTCCAAATGGTAGTAAATCCTGTCACGAGGAATCTTCTCCAATAATTTCCCTACCACTGACATAAGGCTCATCGGCCTGTAATTTCCTGGATTATACCTGCTACCCTTCTTAAACAATCGAACAACATTGGCCATTCTCCAGTCCTCTGGGACCTCACCCATAGCCAGTGAGGATACAAAGATTTCTGTCAAGGCCCCAGCAATCTCCTCCTTTGCCTCCCTCTGTACTCTGGAGTAGATCCCATCTGGCCCTGGGGACTTATCCACCTTAATATTCTTCAAGACGCCTAACACCTCTTTTTTGATCTCAACATGATCCAGGCTATCTACACACTCTTCCCTAGACAAATCGACCACTAAGTCCTTCTCTTTGGTGAATACTGATGAGAAGTATTCATTCAGTATCTCTCCCATTTCTTCTGGCTCCACACACAGATTCCCACCTCTGCCCCTGAGTGGGCCTACCCTTTCCCTGGCGACCCTCTTGCTTTTTACATATGTATAAAAGGCCTTGGGATTTTCCTTAATCCTGGTTGCCAGTGACTTTTCATTACCCCTTTTAGCCCTCCTGACTCCTTGCTTAAGTTTCTTCCTACTTTCTTTGTATTCTCCATGGGCTTCATCTGTTCCCAGCCTTCTAGCCCTTATGAATGCTTCCCTTTTCTTTTTGACTAATCTCACAATATCCTTCGTTATTCAAGGTTCCTGAAACTTTCCATGCTTATCCTTCAGCCTTAGCAACTGACGTTTGAAAGCCCCCCACATGTCAGTTGTTGATTTGCCCTCAAACATCTGCCTCCAGTCTAGATTCCTCAGTTCCTGCCTAATATTGTTATAATTAGCCTTCCCCCAATTAAGCACCTTAACCCGAGGACTCCTGTTATCCTTATCCACCAGAATCTTGAAACTTACTGAATTATGGTCACTTTTCCCGAAATGCTCTCCTACTGAAACTTCGACCACCTGGCTGGGTTCATTCCCTAATACCTAATATTGCCCCTTCCCTAGTTGGACTATCTACATATTGTCTCAGGAAGTCCTCCTGGATGCACCTTACAAATTCTGCACCATCCAAACCCCTAGCACTAAGTGATTCCCAGTCAATATAGGGAAAGTTAAAATCACCCACAACAACAACCCTATTGCTCTTACATCTTTCCAAAATCTGCCTACATAACTGTTCCTCAATCTCCTGCCGTCAATTGGGAGGCCTATAGTAAACCCCCAACATTGTGACTGCACCCTTCCTATTCCGGAGCTCTACCCATATTGCCTCGCTGCATGAGCCCAACGAGGTGTCCTCCTGTCGTACAGCTGTGATATTCCCCCTAACCAGCAGTGCAACTCCCTCACCTCTTCTACATCCCTCTCTATCCTGCCTGAAACATCTAAATCCTGGAACGTTTATCTGCCAATCCTGTCCATCCTTCAACCAAGTCTCTGTAATAGCAATAACATCATAGGCCCAAGTATTAAGCTCATCTGCCTTGCCTGTTATACTTCATGCGTTGAAACAAATGCATTTCAGACCCCCCAGTCCCACTGTGTTCAGTAATTTCTCCCTGCCTGCCCTTCTCTTAGTCCTACTGGCCATATTCACTGGTTCCCAGTCCTTCATTTCACCTGCTGACCTATTGCTCCGGTTCCCACCCCCCCACCATACTAGTTTAAACCCTCCCGAGTGACACTAGCAAACCTCGCAGCCAGGATATTGGTGCCCCTCCAGTTTAGATACAACCCATCCTTCTTGTACAGGTCCCACCTGCCCCGGAAGAGATTCCACTGATCCAGATATCGGAAACCCTCCCTCCTACACCATCTGTTCAGCCACGTGTTCAGCTGTACTACCTTCCTATTTCTAGCCTCACTGGCACGTGGCACAGGGAGTAATCCTGACATTACAACCCTAGAGGTCCTGTTTTTTAACTTTCTGCCTAACTCCCTGAAATCCTGCTGCAGGACCTCATCACTCTTCCTGCCTATGTCGTTAGTACCAATGTGTACCACGACCTCTGGCTGTTCGGAGCCCAGTCTCCAAACTCCTGGAACTGGGATGGAAAGTGGGGGTGGGGGGGGGGCGCAATGACCCCACCCTGAAACAAAGTACATATGGGTAGTCACTAGATTTGATTGTGAAGCCCCCTTAGCAAAACAATTTGTTAACTTCAGGTATAAAGATTCAGATACCTGGGTGACATATTGGTGTGAAATTGAACCTGAGAGTCAGCACCTTCAGGGGAGGAGAACTGAGGAAAAAACAGGAGGAGGATAGTCGAATTAATTAGGAATACAATGTATAGGGAAGAGGGTGTGTGTGGGGGACATAGGTTTATAGTTTAAGAGGGAGAAGGATGTTTTATGACAACCAGAATTGTCAGTTCTGAATTTCCATCCCGTACTTCTGTTTCATTTGTGTTGGCATCACAGACTAACATGAGGGATAGATATTGACCAGCACCCCAGGGATAACTCCACTGATCTTCTTTGAAATGGTGTCATGCATTCTTATACACCCACCTGAACAGGTAGACCAGACCTCAGTTTAACATCTCACCTTAAAGATGACTCCCTCATTACTGCACTGGAATTTAAGTCTTGGTATTTATGTGTCCCAACCCTTGATTGTGACTTGAACACGGGACCTGTGTTCCAAGGGCGATAGTGTTACACAATGAATTCAGAAGACAGTGATGACTCTTGTAAACCTTCTTTACAGAGAATTAGAGGGGGTCAGGATCTGACAGTCACTTGATTAATTGGGACCTGAATATCATCAGTCTTTGAATCTAGAAGGGGAAATGTTTGTCTGTTTCATCTGTGGGACAAATTTCAAATGTGAGCGTGAATGGAAAAGCAGTAAATACACACAAGGGATTGAGAGTGTTCCAGTGCACCGACTGTGGAAACAGTTTTAACCAGTTACACAGTCTGAAAAAACATTGCACCATTCAGAGTTTGGAGAGTCTGTAATCATGTGGAAATGTAGAAACTGCGGGAATGCCTTTGGGGCTCCTGACATCAGTTGGGATGTGACCCTCATTGACGTTTTTGATGAGTGGTGTGGGCCATCTGAGAAATCCTGCCCAAGACGTTTCCCCTGAATTCCTTAATGAATTTATCAGTGACTATCTTATACTAATGGTCCCTAGTGCTGGTCTCCCCTGACAAATATACATCTCTCCACATCAACCATATCAAACCACTTCATAATCTTAAAGTCCTCTGATAGGTAAGCCCTCAGTTGTCTCCTTTGTGAAGAAAAAGCTCCAGCATGTCCAGCCTTGCTTGAAAGTCAAACACTCTCAGTATCATCCTTGTGAATCTCTGTTCCACCTTCTGAAGGTCCTCTCTAACCTTTTTATACTTACGGAGACCCACAAATGTTCACAGTAGCTCAAGTGGGTTCTAACCAAAGCTTGATACAGGTTTAACTTGACTTCTCTGGTTTTCAATGCTATTTCTCTTGAAATGAACTCCATTTACGAGCCCCAAAATTCAGCAAGGATGTCAAGGCCTTGGAAATGGTGCAGGGATTTAGCACAGGGACAGGACTGAGGAACTTCAGTTATGTGAACACACTGGAGAGGCTGGGATTGTTCTCCTTAGAGCAGAGAAGGCTAAGAGGAGATTTATTAGATGTGTTCAAGATCATGACGGTTTACATCAAGGGAATAAAGAGAAGCTGTTTCCTCTGACAAAAGGGTTGTTCACAGGAGGACACAGATTGAAGGTGATTGACATAAAAGGCAGAGGGGAAATGAGGAAGATAAATCTTCACAGACCCAATGTCTCCAGGTCTCCAACTAAAAGAGCCCACCTGTCCTTTTACAGTTCTTACCCTTCGAGCTTTGACTTCTTAAGTCAACCTGGGCCATGCCTCGTGATTGTGAATTCCCTTAGGGTGTTTTTATCAGATTCTCAACCCAGGTTTTCCATTTATCTTAATTTTAAAAAATCCAATTCCCAAACTACAAGTTATATTTCTAAAACATGAATGATGAAACTAGATATTCACAACATCTTCTCCAGGAAGAAATGAAAATGTATCACCCTCATAATATCCCACTTAGAATATTACAACTTACAACCTGCTCTACATCTTAACAACAGCCATGATCTTATTGAATGGTGGAGCAGGCTTGAGGGGCCAAATGGCCAACTCCTGATCCTGAGTCCTATGTTTTCCTATGTTTAACTTTCTTATAACCTGCAATAGACATCATAATCCCTCCATTGTCCACTTCAGATTCACAAGTCTATCTTGATAACAGCACACTGCTGAATTCCATGTCCAGGAATCACAGTCCACTGAAGGTGTAAAATATTACAGCTCACAGTATTTTCTGAAAGTCTTCTTCTAACAATAATTCTAGCCCAAAGTTTTTTCTGCAAGAGGAGAGTCCCCATTGCTGTTCATATGTGAATTTTCAGCTTCAGTTTTTAAAACAGTCTGTTCAGAGTTCACCTTTTGGACTTTATTTTCTTCCATGTTTGTAGTTTCTCCATTGTTTCAATCCAAAGAGAATGTCCTGGTCAATTTCACATTGAAACTGTCTTCCTCTTGCTCAGTTGCTTCATTTTTATGTTCATTTCCCAGATTCAAACATTTTGGATTCTCTTTTTGGAGACAGCAAGCTCAAAATGGGAAAAATAAAGAAATAGGGAAGTCTTGTGAAAACTATACAAAGCACGAGTTAAACCACACCTCAAATATTGTGAACAGTTTTGGTCCCCTTATCTAAGGAAAGGTATACTGGCATTGGAGGCAATCCAGAGAAAGTTCACTAGGTTGATCCTCGGGATGGAGGGATTATCTTATGAGGAGAGGTTGAGTAAGTTGGGCCTGTACTCACTGGAATTTAGAAAAATGAGATGCGACCTTATTGAAACATATAAGATTCTTAGGGAGCTTGACAGGGTAGATGCTGAGAGGTTGTTTCCCCTTGTGGGAGAGTCTAGGACCAGAGGGCACAATCTCAGAGTAAGGAGTTGCCCATTTAAAACAGAGGTGAGGAGGAATTTCTTCTCTCAGAGGATAGTAAATCTGTGGAATTCTTTACTGCAGAGAGCTGTAGAGGCCAGGTCATTAAGTATATTCAAGGCTGAGATAGACAGATTTTGAATCAGTAAGGGAACCAGGGGTGATGGGGAAAAGGCAGGAAAGTGGAGTTGCGGATTATCAGATCAGCCATGATCTCATTGAATGGCGGAGCAGAATTGATGGGCCGTTTGGCCTACTTCTGCTCCAATGTTTTATGGTTTTATAAATGGCTTCTTTTTGCACCAACAACTCGTTCCTTCATTGGTCAAAATCTTCTTCAGTGATTTTAAAAATGCTATTCAAATGGTTTTAACGTTCAAGCAGAAAGATTTGATATTCCTGTTTGGAGCATATGGGATATTGATCTTCAGAAATAGAGGGATTGAGAATAAAAGCAAGGAAGTTTTGCTGAACCTTTATAAAGCTCTAGTTAGGCCACAACTGGAGTATTGAGTCCAATTCTGGTCACCACACTTTAGGAAGGATGTGAGGGTCCCTGAGAGGGCGGAGAGGAGATTTACCAGAATGGTTCCAGGAGTGAGGGATTTTAACCACAAGGTTAGGTTGGAGAAGCTGGGGTTGTTCTCCTTGGAGCAAAGGGGGTTGAGGGGAGATTTGATAGAGGTGTACAAGATTATGACAGGTTTAGATAAGGTGGACAAAGAAAAGCTGTTCCCATTTGCTGATGGTACAAAGATGAGGGGGACAGAGATTAAAGTCACCGTTCCTTCACTGTTGCTGGGTCAAATCCTGGAATTCCTCCCTAACAGCACTGTGGGTGTACCTACACCACATCGACAGCAGCAGTTCAAGAAGGCAGCTCAACACCACCTTCTCAAGGACAATTAGGGAGAGGCAATAAATGCTGGCCCAGCCAATGATAACCACATCCCATAAAAAAATTCAAATGGATTTGAAGAGAAACGTTTTTACACAGTGAGTGGTAATGACCTGGAACTCGCTGCCTCTGAGGGGGGTGGAAGCAGACACAGTGAATGGTTTCAAAATGGAACTAGAAGGGCAGTTGAGGGAAATAAGGTTGCAGGGCCATGGGGAGAGAATGGAGCAATAGGTCTGACTGGGTTTGCTCTGCAGAGAACTGCCATGGACTTGCTGGGCTGAATGGCCTCCTCTATTCTATAGGTTGACTGAATAGGTTGATTATCCATTGACTGAATCAAGCAGCAGAAGACATTCTGTGATTCACAACTGTTTATTGTTAAACTATAGTTCAGTACAAATACCAGTTTCCAAGCTTCCCTTCCGGATCCTCC